>NW_026922362.1:0-19808 GCF_032062105.1 Saccostrea cuccullata | reverse complement strand
CTTTCATCCGATATAAACCAAAAGCGGTCCTGAATAAACCAAATAAAAACAGTTTTCAATTAGAAAGATATTTTTATTTCTACCTCTTCAATTTTTTTGAATAAAAAAAAAGATTTTGTGAAGAGTTGACGAGGGTGTAGAGGGATGCTGAGTATAACAGAATAGTAATGCTTCCTTTGTATACGAGCATCTACAAGAAATGATCGTCCAGAGTCTTATAGATAAATAAGCATTCAATTTCATTTTAAAAGATCTATGTTTTGAAATTATTTTTTACTTGCACTTTATTTGTTAAAAAAGTAACATGAAATTAATATCGTGTTATTCATATGAAGCTTAATTTAAAGCTGGCGCAGATCAAGGAATTATTTTCTAGCCGGTCTATCCCAGTCCAAAAGAAATCATTAGAAAAACAATTAATAAATATCCATTAATAATAATTAAAACTAATAATACTAGTAACTATTTATAAATTATCTAAAATGTAATGTAACTATAGTGACTTTTGTGGGAAGGAAAATTGAGCTGTTGAACATGTTCTAATTTTGGACATCTTTTATTGTAAAAAGTGTCAAACTCAAAACATAATGAAACGTATGTTTGTAATAATCACATATTGAACATATCATTCTTGGGATTTGAGGGCTACTATTACTATTTTATTCGACATTTCTCACACATATTGCAGAACCATTGTTTGAATTTGCTAAAGTTAATATGAAACATCCAAAGACAAAATTTGGTGATAAGTGAACTAAAAGTTGTCAGGATTCATTTGAACAGCTGAAAACAGAGCTTGGATACTTGGATACGCCGACTTTACATTACCATTCATTGTTAAACTGATGCATGTTAACATTGACTAGGAGCTGTGTCATCTCAAGTGCAAAGTGGACGTTCTGTTGTTATTAAATATGGCAGCAGAACTCTTAAATTTGGCCTAATGAACACTCCGCCAAGACCATAAGTAACCTGAAGCTTGAACTTTTAGCACTAAAATGGAGTGTGACGGAGAAATTCATAAACTATCTTCTAGGAAACAAGTTTGTGGTACTAAAAGACAACAACCCGTTGAAATACCGTTTGTCAGCTAAACTTGGTGCTTCTGAACAGAAATGGGCTTCCCAACTGGCAGATTTTGATTTTGAGATAAAATACTGACCGGGAAAACAGAAGAGCAACTCAGACGCATGGTCAAGACTTCCCATGAAAAGTGTTGATGTTCTCAGTGAAGGCATTCATGGATCTATTGTTCCTTTGGATATTAAAGCTGCGCATTCTTCAGTGTTATTCATTGAGTCAGCTACTGTCATAAATGCAGAAACATTTTTTTTGATATTCAAAGGATTAGAATGGTGAATTACAAAGAAAAGACGCAGTGATTTCAAAGTATACGAATTTTCTGGAGATAAACACTGTTCTTTATTCGAGTTTTTTCGAAAAAACAGTACAAAAAGTGCACGTTTTTTTAAGGTAGTTAAAATCCTTGTATTTTTCTGATGTTTTTATTATCAGGAAGATCAAAGATCCAAAATTCGGAGAGCTTACGCAGATTCTACTTCCAGAGTGTATGAAGGACTTAGTGTTAGAGTGTATCCATGATCAGAATGGTCACCAATGTTATAAAAGAACATTCAATATGATTCCAAAGCGGTGTTATTGGCCAAAATGTTTCTGAATATTAAAAACTTATGTAAAAAATGTGACCGTTGTGAAGTTTCCAAGATTTCACCACCCAGAGTGCATACCATCATGAGACACCTTACAGCATCAGATCAACCGGAGTGTTTAGCGATAGATTTTTCTGTGTTGGAAAAAGCCCACGGATTTGAGAATGTGTTAGTGATCAAAGATGTTTTCTCAAAGTCGACTGTTGCAACCACTATTGAAATAACGACCACTATTGAAATAATTATATCAATAGTGGTTGAGAGTGCATTTTAATAGCAACATAGTTAGTAACCACTATTGAAATACGACCACTATTGAAATAATTATATCAATAGTGGTTGAGAGTGCATTTTAATAGCAAACATAGTTAGTAACCACTATTGAAATACGACCACTATTGATATAATTATATCAAAAGTGGGCGAGAGAGCATTCGAAGAACAAACATAGGTAATAACCACTATTGAAATACGACAACTATTGAAATAATTATCAATAGCATTTCAATAACAAAATAGGTTATTAACCACTATTGAAATATGATCACTCATGAAATAATTACTTCAATGGTGGGTGAGACTGCATTTCGATATGATGACCATAGGTTTAAACCACTATTGAAATACGAGTAATATTGAAATAAATATTTAATAGTGGGGATTTCAATATGATGACCATAGGTTTAAACCACTATTGAAATACAACCAGAATAGAAAGAAACGTTTCCCTGCGTAATTTTTAATTTTTTATCCAAAATTTCGAAAAAATTGGATTTGGAGTGAAAAATATATAGATTTATTATTAAAGTGCATAAATTAATAAGGATGGTTTTAGTGAGGCAAAATTTCATTATATTCTAGAAATTTATTATTTGCATCATTTTCAATTAAATTAGACCAAAAATTATATACACCAATCCAGGCATCCATATATTTTTTGTATCATCTGTTCTTAAATGAAGATTTCGATAGTTATTGAAATAAAAACTTCAAAAGTGATTTAAATAACTATTTTGATAGTTGCTGAATATACTTCAAAACAAAAACCATAATTTATTCCATATTGAAATCTTACTTTCAAAAGTGAACATTATTTCAATAGTGATTGCAACCTATGTTTCTTATTTAAAAGGAATCTCACCCACTATTGAAATAATTATTTCAATAGTGGTCGTATTTCAATAGTGGTTATTACCTATGTTTGTTATTGAAATACACTCTCAACCACTATTGAAATAATTATTTCAATAGTGGTTGTATTTCAATAGTGGTTACAAACTACGTTTGCTATTGAAATGCACTCTCAACCACTATTGATATAATTATTTCAATAGTGATCGTATTTCAATAGTGGTTACTAATTATGTTTGCTATTGAAATGCACTCTCAACCACTATTGATATAATTATTTCAATAGTGGTTGCAACAGTCGACTCTAGCCGTTCCTACACGAGATCAGACAGTCCAAACGGTAGCCAGAGCGTTAGTGAACGAGTTTTTCTTTAAGTTTTGAGTTTGTAAACGTTTACATTTAGACCAGGGAAAGTGTTTTGAGTTATTCAGCTACTGTGTACCCTTTATCGCATTAAAAAGACAAGAACGACTGCTTACCACCCTAAATGAAACGGACAGTTCGAACGCTTCAACAGAACGCTACACGATTTACTTCAACCTTTATCCCCGGTGAGGAAGCGGAAGTGGCCAGGATAAATCAAGGAGCTCGTGTTACGTACAAAGTGACGCCTCATTCATCAACTGGATATGCATCTTATTACCTGATGTACGGACGCGACCCATACCTGCCGATAGATTTCCTATTCAGACAAAACACTTATAATCCAACCGACGATATCAGTTTAGACTGGTGGATTGAACTTCATTCGAATAAGTTTCAATTCGCGTACAACAGAAATGTTGATATGTTTTTCTCACATTTTCATATATTTAGTGTGCACAGCAACCTAATAGAGGGTAATAACTGTAATAAAATATATGTAGATAGCGAATAGTACTTAAGCTCAAAAGTACATAAAACAATAAACTGAATAGAAGCAGAGCTAACTCGAACATCAAAAAAAATCTGCCAGTTGGTGGAATCAAATGCCATGTAGTAGTAGTAAGCATCCCCTGCCGAACGTTCAGTTCCCTCCATTTGCTCCTTGTCAATATCGGAAATTAAAAATCTGACGTCATTTGAGGTTGTAAATTAAGTTGTTAGTGTATACTTAAGTGTATTGACGAACATGCTTTTATCCAGATATTTTAAACAATTGCTTTTAAAATTGCACGTGCATAATTTTTTTTCCTTACGCAATTTTTAATTTTTGTAGTATTTTCTAACATAGTTGGAATTCAGCCAATCAGAGAGATGGAAATTATTCAATCATAAAATAGTATATCAGTATACCCATAGGAGCAGAGGTATATGAAAAGAAATAACTCCGCAAACTTGTCTGTTTCTATGCGCATTTTCAACATTTTCCTACAAGCCAAAAAAAAAGTTGAGCCTCACTATTTTGAAGAATCAGATAATTGTTTGTTTTTTTCAACTTGCATTTCAAAAAAGCTGAATTTTAATTTCATTCAGCGTTAAGTAATGACGAAAAATATTCATAAAATTACAAAATTGTAAAGACAGTTTACTAAAAAAAACCACTCTTAAAAAGCATGACATAACATTAGTGAAATTGAATTGCAATTCTAAAGTAAGCATATTTGACAATTCATATTAAATTCAATAAAATCGATATTCAAACAGCAGTAAAATATAGATTACGTAACAGCCAATCATTTTTCAGGTATTGATTAAGGTTCTGATTTTTATAATTGGCAGTTATAGGACCATTCGGCAAAATTTTACAGATTCACAAGAACATATCAATTATTTTTTTTTGTTCAGAAAAGAAAGAAAAACAAGAAATGAGCAATTTGTGTACTATCACTTCAATTGTCGCCTGCGTAGCGCTGTCCGAAGCTACCATTTTTCTCAGAAATATATAGCAAAACTGGAGTTGAGTAATAAAATCTCAAAGTACGAGTTTTTGGGAGAACAGAATTCTCATTCTTTGACCGAGTGCGCCGCGAAGTGTCTATACGCATCATCTTTGGTTTCAACTCGCAAACGAAGAAATGTCGTACACACAAAAAGGTTTGCTCATCTAGGATGACTAAGGAGGAAGGCTTCAGATACTACTCTCATCAAAGTTATTCACTTACCGGTTGTATGTATAACTGTTATTATTTCCATGTTGAACGTATAATTTTTATTTGATTATCACTTTTATGTACAATTATCTTTCTTCCCGTTGAATGTATGACTGTTATCTATTTCCCCGTCGTATGTATAATGGTTATTTTTTCTGTCTGTTTGCTTTTTCGGTTGTTTGTTATATAAGGTCACTCTTTACAATTTTTCATAAACATTTAGAACAACACCACTTGCCGATTTTGGGCTGCAAATGCCTATACTAGACACTTTAACGGTCATTGAGCATTGATGGATCTTTTTTTCGTGCAAACACTTTCTACCACACGAAACCTCGGTTTATACTGTCTTATTTTTATCTCCATATTCTGTACTTACTTTTAAATGAATTCCTCTTTAATATTACTGCCAGTTAGAGATACAAATAATGTCTGAATAACCGACAAAGTATTATTTTTACTTAGTTTCTTTAATTATATGTTTAACAAATCATAAATTTGATACAATTAGAAAACCAAAATAATTTCAGGTAATGAGAAAGAGCTTATCGTTATCTACATTGGAACTACATCAAAGCACACAATTTATCTTTAATAATTAACCTTAATGAATCTCACACGTATCCTATTAATACCTGTATTTGCATCTCACACGTGTCCTATTAATACCTGTATGCAGAAAAACGATTCAAGAATTTTTTCAGCTATTCCCTTAGATTGTAAGGATCTTTATGAAGATGGCAATACAAGTTCTGGTGTGTATAACATTTACCCTGATTGTACCATTACCAGTTCTGTCCAGGCGTTCTGCGATATGACGACAATGGGCGGGGGATGGACGGTGTGTAGTTCATTTCAGATTTAGAAGCACATAAGATTACTCACATTCAGTATTCTTGTTGTTTAAAAGACTGTAGAATTCATCAACATTGTTCCTACAATTGTTCAAAACAGTGAATTGTATTGCTATATCTGTTTATTTTTAAAGGCAATTCAAAAACGAGTTACCGGACCCCTCAGTTTTGACAGGTACTGGACGGAATATAAATATGGTTTCGGTTTACCAGAACAAGATGTCTGGGTTGGTAAGTGTACATACTTTCAAATAGGGACTCTCATTCACTTCAAAATAGACAACATTTCTTCATTGTTACAGATAAATGAATGGGAGCGTATCAAAGATATTATCTTTAAACTTGGTAATATGTTTTTACAATTCTCTGTGATCGTGTCCGTTATTTCTCGATCATGACAAGGAGCACACGGCTGATGTGACCAGTAAACAGGGGATGCTCACTTCTTCATGGCATCTGATCCCCTCTGATGTTTGAGAAGTCAGTGCTTGCTCTTATTTTGTATTGTTTAAGGACTTTGATATTGAAAACTGTTCGTTATCTCAATATTCTTCATTGAAATCTTAAATTAGAAGGACAGGGAAAGGATAAAATCGCTCGAGGGTCTTTGAAAGACACCATATTCAACATCAATATTTACAGCTTAAAATAATTTGATTTCTTTTTCATAAATGAATATTTGTATCTAAAATAATTTTTCTCTTGTAATGAACTTTACACTTGATTTAAAATATATCTTAATACAGGAAATGACTTTATCCATCTGTTAACTAAAGACAACTCATCCCTGTATGTGTCCATCACTCTCCTGAATGGTACAACGCTCTATGAAATGTACGACCGATTCTCTGTGTCCGACGAAGCAGGGAAATATCAACTCTTTCTTGCAGGACCTGCCACGGGGACTTTAGGTAAGTGTATGCAACTTAATTTCTAAAAAAAAAAATCATGTATCTTTAAATTGAAATATTAAGTTGTTGTATATAAAGTTAAAATACAATTTTTTACTCTAATATTGTATAACGTTTTAATAAATCGTTTAGAAATTTCACGATATCATTTGTACATGTATGTACAATTCACAATTTCCAAAGACATTTTATCAGTTATTGCTAGGTAGTTGATTTTTTTTTTCTAAAAACACAGACGATCATGCTGTAAAATCAAATGTATTGGTAACTAGCATACGCAGTAGCTATCTTGGTCCGCCATTGTTGTTCGGGCTGTTTTCTTGAGAATTTTTCATGATTAACATTTTTAGCTTCGAGGGAATAAGAAGTTTTCAGAGAGTTATCGATATCACAAAATGTTCATGATAGCTTGATGTAAAAAAAATGATTTGGAACCTTTACACTTTAACATTACCTAATTTATATTTTATTCCTTCTCCCAGCATCCTCAAAATATCAAGGGTTTGTGATTTCAACATTTGTGTGGAGTTCGAGAAATCACAAACCCTTTGACATTGTAAGGCTGTCTTCCCCCTTAGTCACGCATTTAAACGCATATAGCATTAATATATTCTTATTTTTTAACGCAAACTCGCGTCTGTACCATATCCCAGCAATAACACTTCTTTCAAAGAACAGCGAATCCTCAATTTAATGCCAATTTCTCTTTTTTAAACTTGTTAAATTTTCAAATTAAAAGGTTATCATTTTATTAAATATATTTCGTAGTGTTGGCAAATCGGGCGATTTTTAGTAATCGGGTACTCACTCAATCTTCCGATCGAGTACCCAGTTACTCGGATAATTTGATAATATTCATATCTATCATTTATTGTTTTTTTTTATTCTTAACTTATCCTTAGTGATAAAACACAGATATATTGTGAGTGAATGAACTTTATTTATAAACTTAAAGATACACTCACAAGCAAAATCTTGAAAGAATTATGATATAGTAAGCAAACAATTAATTTCATCGTAAGAAAACTAAATATTTAATTAATGTTTCACGCTATTTTTTAATGACGGTTCATCATCTTTTACTTTGCGATCCCCGATATATATATATCACGATCAAGGAGAATAATTATTTGGAAATTTTAAGTCACAAGCCCACAAGATAACTCCAATTCAAATGCTTTATCGCTTTTTTGTAAATATGTTATGTAATATCCTCTTTGTACTATTTTATACAGTTTATGAGAATAAAGTCTTGTCTTGTCTAACTTACATTTTACAGGTATCGAATCAGATGTCCTCTTGAAATACTTCCAAGCCATACATGTATGTCTTGTTGATTTATTTAATGAGGTAATTAAAACTCGGGTATAAAAAATTGTATAACCTGATGGCAATCAAAGCTATCAATTAACTGTGAAAAGTAATCAAAAGAAATCGATCGTTTAAGTGACACATTAGATCATAAAGTCTAAGTGTAAAGAAAACTTGAGAAATGTTTATGTATACGCTTATTAACAAATTAACATTTCATTTTTTTTGTTATCTACTATATAAGATGCATTTTTATCCGAGTAACCGAATAACCGAGTAATCGAATAGAAGTTTTACTAACCGATACCAGCATCGTTCAACGTTTAACCAGTTAACCGGGTACTCGTTGCCAACACTTAATTATTACGTCATAAGTATTAACACTAAGTTTTAGAAAAACTTGTACCGAGCTATGAAGTGTTTGCGGTAAAAAGGAAACGATATATTTCCAATGTGAAACTAAGCGTACTTTATGTTGCATCACATTTCATTAAACTGTAAAGACTTAAATGAAAATCAATAATTGAAAACAGTACATCATTTCTTAGCTTGTTATAATTCTGAATGATTTCCTGCGAATCACATTTTATACACTTTGGGGGTGCATTCTGTACTGGATCCTTTTTTCACTTTTCATTTTCCAGTGACCCTTTTAAAAAATCATTTTTTTTTTATTAGTCAAACTTTAAAGTGTAACAAACAAAGTTTATTGATATATTACAAAAGAATCTAAATGAATTACAATATGTATTGTTGTATTGTATTATTAAGTAGATATTATCGCCTTTCCCAGCACCTAAAGTCGTCTATCTTAGAAGTACCTCAGTATTATTATTAACAATTAGATTGAAGATATATAAATCCATTATTTCTGTGATTCTTTTTTTTTATTTTACAGGAGACGCTATGTTAGACACAGATTACCCCGATCACTTTGATCTGTCTGTGATGTCATTCTCCACCCCAGACTGGGACGATGGCAGATTGACTGCAGATGACTGTTGTGTCTATTTATATTGTTATAGTATTGTATTTCAGGAGACAGCATGATAAGCTATGATCTGTCTGGGATGTTCTTCTCCACCCGGACAGAGATAACGACGGGTCCCCTGGTAACTGTGCTGCTCACAGTTACATTAGGGGAGGGTGGTGGTTTAACTGGTGTCATTGGGCCTTCCTTAACGGTCAATGGTCCCAAGGAGGAATTATGGGAAAACCCATGGTATCCCACAGTACCGAATGGGACGTCGGTGAAGGGAACCACCATGATGATAAAGCGACAATAGGTAAAACTCATTAAATCATAATAGCAAGTTGTTTTTTTGTATTACTGTGAAAATTTCAGTTATAATTTTTTTTATATAGAAAAAAATATGCATTATACATGTATCTGTGAAGTATTAATTTGATTTTTTTTAACAGATGAAAGCTCATCCATGGATTATGCAAACCCTCAAGAGACTATTTTAAATTATTTTTTAAAAAATATTAAACATCAAGTAACAAACATGTAAACAAAGATGTTTTCGGTAAAGGAAGGGTTGTTGAACTGTTCTATAAAGCAATACTGAAAGCATTCAGTAAAAGATGTACTTTATATGTGTTGTAATAAATTTGAAATAAGAAATATTTCGTTGTTATTTACAAACACTGGTAAATGAAGATGTCCGGACGAAGAATTAGGATGAATATTACTTTATTGTTAAGCCTCTTATAGTGGAACCTGTTTAATCCGACACAAGTGCAGAACGCTTTACTGTGGTTTCTGCCATTTAATTTCATTTCTAATTTCTACTTATGTCAATGATCTTTATACGCTGCAATATTACACCTTTTTTTATTCCGAAACATACATTTGTAATCTCCTTCCCCGTGCATGTCGGATAAGACAGGTTTCATTGTAATAAAGATGTTAAGAAGTTTATAAAAAAAACAGAGGTATATTTGATGGTCATGTTTTGTAGTACACTACATCTAAGATTATACTTCTCTCTAAAAACATAACCTCATCTTTTTCCACCCATGCAGTATTTTAAATGGATGAACATTTATTATCCTTTAATCTACTTAAAACCGCTTAAATTGAAATTATTATTTTTAATATCATAGAGAAAATAAGCTAAATAGTTGAAGTGAGACGTACTAAATATTTCTTTCCACAAATCTCATTATACCATAAATAAATTTAGATTGCTTGAATTTTAGGTGTGGCAAGTAACGAAATGATTCTAGATTATTAGCTTAAATAAAAAAAAATATTTTTTTGAAGATCAATATTTTTATTGCTTCAGATAATCATTTAAAAATCAGATGTTTCTGCTCTTGAATTCAGAAAATACGTCATCGTAGACCGTAGATCAATACTGTTATTTTTATTGTTTTATTTTTATTTCAAAACACCATAACACACGTTGGGGGTCAAAAGGTTACAATGTGTAAGTATTGTTATATGCGAGAATCAAAATTTAAAATTGTTATTTATGTTGTGAGGTGTGTTGTATTTGTATTGTTTCATCATGTCTATTATTAGTAACATTAAGTTTCTTGAACATTCCAGAGTGGTCAACATGTTCGGTCATTGTTTCTAGAACATTCCTGAACTTTGTGTATGTCCAGAACTTTCCAGTAATATCATGTACTTACAACTTCTAGAATATTCTAGATTTATAATACTGTATAAATACCCTGTCAATTCGATGCATAGAGATATTGTCATATAAGCATCATTGAGGTATTACTGGGATATATTTTCACTGGGACATTGTGTGCAGCAACGGACACTCTGATGTATGTATTCTTAGATTCTTGCTAAGTTTGTACTTTATGTTTCATATACTTATTATATATTACTGTAAATAAATTATTGTTAAGTTTAAATTGTGTTATTGATCTTTGCTGGCATTTCGGGTAATTCTGACCCATAACAGAATTGGGGGCTCGTCCGGGATAAAGAATTTCTTGCACTTTTGCAGTTTATTGTCAAAATTTTGTTAATTGAACCATTACATTTGATTATAAGCCAGCAGAAATCAACATGGTATTTTCGGTCACAGACTTTCTTAATTCGCCAAGTGTTCAGGTTTTTGATACATTAAAAAAGGATGACTTGATCGCGTTAGGTTTGCATCTTGGGTTAGAGGTTAAATCTTCACAGAGAAAGCAAGACATTAGAATAAAGATTGCAAACAAACTAGTTGAAGAAAACATCTTTGGAAAAAATGATCTTCCAGATTATACACTTAAATCAGAATCTTATAATATGTCAGAATTTCAGTATCAAGTAGAGTTGGAAAAAATGAGATTTGAAGAACGAGAGCGTGAACGGAAATTTGAATTAGACAAATTAGAAAGAGAAAGAGAAGAGCGAGAAAGAGAAAGACAAGAGCGAGAAAGAGAGCGTGAAATGAACTTTGAATTAGAGAAATTAAAATTACAGAACCAACTAGGACCGTCAGTTGTCAAAACTGAATTTGACGCAGCAAAAAATATCAGATTAGTTCCAAAATTTCAAGAAAAATCTGTAGATAAATATTTTCCCCAATTCGAAAAAGTCGCAGAGAATCTTAAATGGCCACGAAATGTTTGGTCAACGATGTTACAAAGTGTACTGGTTGGAAAAGCGGCTGAGGTATACTCTGCACTAGGGGTAGTTGAGAGTTCAGACTATGAGAAGGTCAAATCAGCAATATTAAAAGCCTATGAATTAGTACCTGAAGCGTATAGACAAAAGTTCAGAAAGTATAGAAAGTTTGATAATCAAACATTTGTTGAATTTTCACGAGAGAAAGAAGATTTATTCGATCATTGGTTTAGATCTAAGAAACTTGATAAAACTTTTGATAATTTGCGCCAAGTCATCCTGGTAGAAGAGTTTAAGGAATGTGTTTCTCAAGATTTGAAAACACATTTAGAAGATAAGAATGTGAAAACTCTTGAAGAGGCAG
This sequence comes from Saccostrea cuccullata, assembly GCF_032062105.1. Lineage (NCBI taxonomy): Eukaryota > Metazoa > Mollusca > Bivalvia > Ostreida > Ostreidae > Saccostrea > Saccostrea cuccullata. Next base: position 7,914 of record NW_026922362.1, on the reverse strand, counting down.
CAGTCATATCTGATACTTATGCTCTGTCTCATAAAAAGAATTTTGTATCAAGAACTCAGACTAGCAGTAATTCTACCAATTCAGACACATATAAAAAGAGTGGTTCAGGGTCTCAGTCTTTCACAAGTTCCCAGTCTCCATCCCAAGGTGGTTCTAAGTCCGGTCCAGGACGTTTTGAAGGATCTTCTGGAATAGGGTCGCTTCCTACTTGTAGTTATTGTAAGAAAAAGGGTCATCTGATCAGTGAATGCTTTAAACTTAAGAGAAAAAATGATTTTGATAAAACTCAACCACATGCTTGTGCGGCAGTTAGAGGTGATAGAGAAGCCTTAGTTTCGATTTGTTCTGACACTCCTGATGTCCAGGGTTCACAGTCCAGTGCTATTGATTCTATGGAGGATTATAAGCCCTTTATGTCTCAGGGATTTGTTTCACTCGGTGACTCTAGCGAAATAAAACCTGTCCAGATTTTGAGAGATACTGGTGCTGCACAGACATTATTGTTAGAGGGCGTGCTTCCTTTGTCTGAGCAGACTTCTACTGGTGGGTCAGTTTTATTACAGGGTGTGGAGCTAGGCGTCATTGATGTTCCCTTGCATAGAATTAGTTTGAAGTCAGATTTAGTTACTGGACCAGTTATCGTAGGTGTTCGACCTACTCTTCCCGTTCCAGGCATTTCTTTGTTGCTAGGCAACGATTTAGCTGGTGGAAAAGTTGTGCCAGATCCTATAGTTTGTGAGAAAATCACTCCAGATGTCATGTGCGACGATGAAGATGATGACATTTATCCAGCCTGTGCTGTTACTAGAGCGATGGCCAGAAGACGAGAAATGGAGGCAGACCATACTCAAGCCTTTGACGAGACGAATTCCTCTGTTGATATTGATTTGAATGACACTCTCTTATCTGACCTTAATGACACTCAAACAAACATGGAACCACACAATATCAAGAAGTCGGTGACGAAGGAACCTTTATCAAAATTTAGTGGTAATGAAGATAAGTCAAATCTACCAGAAAGCCAAGGCAAGGACATCCTCAGCCGAGAACGTTTACTCTCTGAACAATATAAAGACCCAGATATCATTCAACTTAGTAAGAGGGCACTTCCACCAGAAGAGGCTACTAAAGTTGGAGAATGCTTCTATATGAAAGATGGCATCCTTATGCGAAAATGGCGACCACCTGACGCTTCCCCAGATGAAGTGTTGCGTGTTGTTCACCAGATAGTGGTCCCAGCTGCTTATCGTCGAGATGTCATGAGTTTAGCTCACGATACACCTATGGCTGGTCATTTAGGTATCAATAAGACTTATAATAGGATTTTGAGTCATTTTTATTGGCCTAAACTAAGGAAGGATGTTTCTGAGTTTTGTAAGTCGTGTCATGTCTGTCAGATGGTAGGTAAACCGAATCAGAAGATACCATCCGCCCCTCTCCAACCAATTCCAGCTTTTGAAGAACCGTTTAGTCGAGTGTTGGTGGATTGTGTAGGACCTTTGCCTAGGACCACATCTGGGAACCAGTATTTACTTACCATTATGTGTACATCCACTCGATTCCCCGAAGCCATACCTCTTAGGAATATAAAGGCAAAGAGCATAGTTAAGGCCCTAACCAAGTTCTTCAGTTTTGTAGGAGCACCAAAGGCAATTCAGTCGGATCAAGGCTCAAATTTTATGTCGGGGTTGTTCCAGCAAGTCATGCATGAGTTGGGTATAAGGCAGTATAAATCAACTGCTTATCATCCTGAGTCCCAGGGAGCGCTAGAACGTTTTCATCAAACCCTAAAAACAATGCTAAAGACCTATTGTTACCAGTATGAAAAAGACTGGGATGAAGGGGTTCATCTTGTACTATTTGCTGCACGAGAGGCAGTCCAGGAGTCTCTTGGGTTTAGTCCTTTTGAATTGGTGTTTGGTCATACGGTTAGGGGTCCTTTGAAATTGTTGAAGGAAAAGTGGCTGACTGAGACTAGTGATCTTAATCTTTTAGATTATGTGTCTGATTTCAAAGAAAAACTTTACAATGCTTGTAAATTAGCACAAGAAAATTTGAAGAGTTCTCAGATGAAAATGAAAATGTGGTATGACAAAGATGCCAGAAATAGGGTGTTTAAGCCAGGTGATAAGGTTCTTGTATTTTTACCTATTCCTGGTCATCCTTTACAGGCCAGATTTTATGGCCCTTATGAAATTGAAAGCAAGATCAGTGATGTTAACTATGTAGTTAAGACACCAGGTCGACGTAAAGAGAAACGGGTTTGTCACATTAACATGTTAAAAGAGTATTTTGAAAGGTGTGACCGAAATTCTGTAAAACCAGTTTCCACTTTAGCCAATGCTAAGACTGTTCAAAATTGTATTGAAAGTGATACGAGTGTAGAAATGAATGAGAAAGATTGTAATCAGAGTGTTCGTTTGCAAAACTCAGAAGTTTTGGCTAATTTGGATGCCAAACTTGGACATTTGAACATTCACCAAAAAGAACAAGTTAAAAACTTGATGAATGAGTATCATCAAATCTTTTCGGATGTTCCAAAGAAAACTAATGCAGCTTGTCATGATGTTATAGTTGGCGACGCCCTGCCTATCAAACAACATCCGTACCGTCTCAATCCAATAAAATTGCAGTACCTAAGAAGGGAAGTGCAGTATATGTTGGACAATGACATTGTTGAAGCTAGTAAAAGTAATTGGAGCTCACCATGTATTCTTGTACCAAAACAGGACGGTACCTACCGATTATGTACAGACTTTAGAAAGGTGAATTCTGTTACCAAAACTGATTCATATCCAATACCTAGAATCGATGACTGTATTGACAATATTGGAAACGCGAAATTTGTCAGTAAATTTGACCTGTTGAAAGGATACTGGCAAGTGCCGTTAACAGAAAGAGCAAAAGAAATATCTGCTTTTGCTACACCAGATGGACTTTATCAGTATAAAGTAATGCCTTTTGGCATGAAAAACGCACCGGCTACATTCCAAAGGATGATTCATTCCCTTCTTCAAGACCTTGAGGGATGCGAGGCCTACATTGATGATGTCATCATATACAGTGACACATGGGACGAACATCTTCAAATCATGCGTGCTTTATTTTGACATTTTAGCTAAAGCAAACTTAACTGTGAATCTTGAGAAGAGCGAATTTTGTCATGCTTATGTAGAGTATTTAGGTCATAAAGTAGGTCAAGGTTATGTTACACCCATAATGGCTAAAGTGGAAGCTATTGCAAAGTTCCCGATTCCTACAAACAAGAAAGAATTAATGAGGTTTTTGGGCATGGCTGGGTGTTACAGAAAATTTTGTCCAAATTTTTCCTCAGTAGTTAGTCCACTTACAAATCTTTTACAAAAGAGGGTTAACTTTGAATGGACAAAGGACTGTGAAAAATCCTTTCATAAAATCAAATCTGTCCTTATGAGCAACCCAGTTCTGTCAACTCCAGATTTTTCTAAGCAATTTAAGCTTACTGTTGACGCTAGTGATGTTGGAATCGGGGCAGCTTTGTTTTCAAGAACATAGTGATAAGGTAGATAGAGTTGTTTCTTATTTTTCAAAGAAACTTACAAAGTGTCAACAAAAGTATTCCACCATTGAAAAGGAATGCCTTGCTTTGTTGTTAGCCTTACAGCATTTTGATGTTTATTTGAATGTTACTTTGCATCCAATTCTTGTATATATGGATCACAACCCCCTGACATTTTTGCATGAATTCTAAACAAGAATCAAAGACTGACTAGATGGAGTTTGTTGTTACAAGAATACAACATAACAATTAAGCATATCAAAGGCAAAGACAATGTTATTGCAGATGCCTTGTCAAGAGTATCGTAAACATACTAGATTTTGTATTAATGTACATATGTTTTACAATTTAAGTTTTTCATTGACATTCAAACTTTTTAAGGGAGGAGGTGTTGTGAGGTGTGTTGTATTTGTATTGTTTCATCATGTCTATTATTAGTAACATTAAGTTTCTTGAACATTCCAGAGTGGTCAACATGTTCGGTCATTGTTTCTAGAACATTCCTGAACTTTGTGTATGTCCAGAACTTTCCAGTAATATCATGTACTTACAACTTCTAGAATATTCTAGATTTATAATACTGTATAAATACCCTGTCAATTCGATGCATAGAGATATTGTCATATAAGCATCATTGAGGTATTACTGGGATATATTTTCACTGGGACATTGTGTGCAGCAACGGACACTCTGATGTATGTATTCTTAGATTCTTGCTAAGTTTGTACTTTATGTTTCATATACTTATTATATATTACTGTAAATAAATTATTGTTAAGTTTAAATTGTGTTATTGATCTTTGCTGGCATTTCGGGTAATTATGACCCATAACATTTACATGAGAGATAATTCAAGTATTTCTAAGTAATAATGATTCATAACAAAAGACAAGGACAAAGATATAAAAATATAAGCACTGATTCATTGTTTTCTGAAAGATATTATCTTATATCTGCAATTGTCTTTGCAAATAAAACTTAGCTAGCTAACATTAATCAATATGTTTCAATTCCTTTGCATCTTTTAAAAGAATGATTCAATGCTTAAATAATGACACAGCTAAAAATCGATATGTGTATTAAGACAATTCAAGTTATCTTATACGATGTGTAGACTATGGTTTATATATATCCAAAAAAGTTATAGACTACAACTTGGAATTTGTAGTTAAATAAATATGAAAAAGGTTTAAGGAGCTAATGATAAAAATTCAGAATGTGTTTGTGCTCCTAACAAAAGTCCTATTTACGCTATGTTTGTGAAACATAATACTCTCGTAATGCAGCTTATGTTGAATGTTGTCGGTCAAAAGAAAATTATTTTTGATACCAAAAGAAAAGTTCCTTTACCATGTTTACAATGAGTCCACCTTCGAAAAATGATAGCTATAAAAGCAGCAACAGTTCAATAATTATGACCAAAATAGATATTTTCAAAGTAGGTCAAACTGGACAAGGTCAAGGAGTCAATATAAATGATGCCCAAAGGAATTTCGCAAAGAATACACAGGTGAAATATAAAAGAGTCACAGAATCAGCCATTCAAAAGTTCTGACCGAAGATTTCAAAAGAAGGTAAAGTTTGGGGTCCAAGTAAATCAAAAAAAAATTATTTGGTATTCAAGAGAAGCTCTTACCAAAAGAAATAAGCCGGTAAAATAGTAATTTCCTAGCACTAACGATTTAAAAGATACGGCCAAAGTTAACTTTTTGAAAAGTAGGTCAAATCCATAAGTTCAAGATTAAAGGTCATTTCAGCTGGTATTCAGTAGAATGTTTTGTCAATAAATGAGCATGAGGTATATGATATCCCTTGTACGAAAGCCCAGAAGGCTCATTCGAGATTCGAGTTTCAAAGTACGAGATTCGAAATTCGAGATTCGAAATTCGAGTTTCGAGATTCAATATCCAAACTAACCAATCAGAAGCGAGTTTCAAAGTACGAGATTCGAAATTCGAGATTCGAAATTCGAGATTCGAAATTCAAGATCCAAACTAGCCAATCAAAAGTGGGTTTAACATTTGATTACTCCCCTTATAATGTTTTTACTATGAAGAAATCGTTTAAAATAATTATAACAAATGGGTCATTTAATTATATTACAATACAAGAAAGTGTGTGATATATTTTAGAAGGAAATTTTAATAATTTTTGGATTTTTGATCAGAAAGATATACTTCAATCTATATTATAGCTTCTTAAATATTAAAAAGATTACTTATATCATGAGTATATATATATATTTGTATTGTCTTCTAAACTTAATTTTTATGTATTTCCCCGCATAAGAAAACCAAATGTACTTGTGGACAGGGCATCCCCCCCCTCTCGATATTCAACCCCAGGGCGTATTGGACTTTTTTCACATCATATATGTAATACACTTATTCATCGTGTGTTCAATGCCAAAAAAATCGTAAAAACCCAGAATAATCGCTCAACACAAAAAATACCCCACTATAAATTACAAGGGAGAAAATATGCCACAAGCACTCCAGTTTGTTTACGTTGTACGCCCGCTGCTATTTCTAGGTATAAAACCATGCATTTATTTTAACTTAAAATGTTGATTAAAATTAACTATCTCTACATATATTTCTGTCTTAGTCCATGCTATCGGATTGACTCTGCATCTCGTAATAATCCCACATTTTCTCCTTAAATGACACCTCTCTTGTATAGTGGGGTGGGGTAATGTATAGTGTTTTTTTTTTGGTTAAACGATTATTCTGGGGGTTTTACGCTCGTGATGTTTTCGTATTGTACACATTAATAAGTGTAATAAATATAATTTGTTAAAAAAAAATGTCCAGTAAGCCCTGGTATTGAATATCGCGGGGGGGAGGGGTCCTGTCCACAAGTACCTGTGGTTTTCTCTTATGCGCGGAAATACAAAAAAAAAATAAGTGTAGAAGATAATACAAAAGTATATATACTCCTGATACATGAAATCTATTTAATATTTAAGAAGCTATAATATAAATTGAAGTATATCTTTGCTGCAAAAATCCAATAATTATTTAATTTCCCTTCTAATATATATAAAACACTCTTTTTTGCATTGTAATTTAATCAAATGACCCATTGGTTATAATTATTTTAAACAATTTTGTTTGATATAAAAAACATAATAAAGGGGAGGTAATCAAATGTTGAATCCGCTTTTGATTGGTTAGTTTGGATCTTGAATCTCGAAACTCGTATTTCGAATCTTCGAATTTCAAATCTGCGTATTTTGAATCTCGAATCTCGAATGAGCCCTTTCTGGGCTTTGTTACCTTTGGCTTAACTGTTCAATAGCTATGGACTAAGATTAAAATTTTGAAAATTTCGTAAAGTTAGTCAAACTTGAGACCAAAGTCAAAATGTCTAAAAAAAAAATACTTGTACCCAAGGAAAAAGTTCTTAAACATGGAATACATGGGTGAAATACGACAGCCACAGCTGATTTGACCCAGGCTCAAATTTGAAAATGAAGGTCAAATATCAAAAGAAAATATTTCAACCCAGGGAAAGGTCTTTTTATATTATATAGACCTGTGAAATATGAAAACCATAGCTGAAACTAATCAAACGTTATAGTCAGCTAACAGTTAACTTACAAATACATCAGAAAAAATCACAAACAAACTGACAGACGGACCGACCGTCAGAACAAAATATATCTGCCCCGGATTCTTGGATGTGAGAAAGTCAATGAATTATATATCGTCTGCCTCCTGGGAAATTTTAAAAGGAAATAGATATGCAAATTAAAAATGCACAGAGATTAAAACAGGTTTTCAAAAATAGAATATTAGTTTCCTTTTTTATTGAAAATCATTTTTACTGTCCAAAGTAAAGGAACACGTGTGTCAAGTTCATTGATTTTTCATAGCAACTAACCGACGTACTGATTTTTTACAATACGAGCGGGTATCAAAACTAACATCATAAACTTAAAACCGCCTTAGGAATATAAATGAATAAAACAAAAAATATGTAGTGTCATCTTTTCTATCTATAGATAATCCAAAAATCATGTTTAAATAAATTAGTAATCTTTTTCACTTTTAATGACGGTATGTCCAGGGGGCGCAACCTCGATCATGACGTTTTTTTGACCAAAGCATGGTTAGTGTAACTGAGAAAATCTCTTTTGATATGAAACATTTGACATTAAAAATCCCGTTAATTCAGGTATGTGTTCATTTACCGACTATTTAATAAAATGTGTAATATTCACCTCATTCTGGAATTCCGTGAAAGTTCTGTGAACATTTATTGTATATTTTACATGGAGAGTCCAAACAAATAAGACCTTGTAGAAGTAGGGCCAGGTTGTGTCTTAGAAGAAACTATATAATGCTACAGTGATATGTATGGAGAAAAAAAAA
>NW_026922361.1:0-20124 GCF_032062105.1 Saccostrea cuccullata | reverse complement strand
CTTTCGGTCGACATTTGCACATATTTTTTAATCAAATATTTACATAAGAAATTCATTTGTAGAATTTGATAAATTCTGAATCAATACTGGGGGAGAACCACAACACCAACCCAGTGGTTCTAGTGGTGAGCTTATTAAGGGTCAAAAGAAAGACCTTAATTTGTCTCGCATCCCAAGTTTCGTCTAATAAATTGAACGACTCGGACATATTAAAACGAGGAAAAATATTCTTATTTGCGAAATATATTCGAATGGAATTTTAACAATCTAATTAAAATTAGATCTTTGATCCGCTCCAGTTTGATCGCTACACTTTGTGTCAAACTGGAGCGGATCAAAGATCTAATTTCAATTAGATTGGAATTTTAAAAAATTATTATCTTTTCATTAATTATCATACCATCAAACTTTACGTGGTATCAGAGCAGAAAACGTCAAAAACGCAATGTGCGTTAAAGTGCGTGATTGTGGGGTAAAGGTATAGTCGTTAAAGTGCGTGATTTTCGGGCAACGGTATATGCGTTAAATTGCGTGACTGTGGGTAAGGGGTTAATGCATCAAATTAGTTTTACCATCTATAATCTTAAATTCACTTGACAGGTCATGCAAAAACGTGGCAGCAAACTGAAACTGATGATTATTGCATTAATTACTATGATTGCTGTTCCCATGGTTAGGGATATAATTGAAAAATAAATATATTTCAATTCCTCTGTATTGCTTTGTGCAGCGACAAAGAATATGTAGCCTTAAAAGGAATGACAAGTTTTATTTGTTAAGAATATTTAAAAAAAAAAATGTAGGGCACAATTAAACATACACATATCCAAGTAATTTTTATTGCGGGGGTGGGGGGTTCAGCCCCCTCCGTGATATATCTTCCCCAAAGCGATTAATGCATGCATCCAATCTATTTCTAAATTACCCCAACCTTAAACAAATTACAACAGAAATTATACAGCTGATTTTGTAAATTGTAATGCATCAATTGAATTATCAAAACTCTACAAAACTATATTTGTCCAAACACTTTTTTTTGCTTTCAACCCACACCCCCAAGATTTTGTCTAAAAGTGACAACCTGTTTATTACTAATTATTCTTAATACATAAATCACATGTAAAATCAATGTACATTTTGGATAAAATTGATCAATTGAATGTTAGAGTCTGCAGTTTTTGATATGCAGTTCATTTTGTATGTTATCCAGAGTTAGAGAAGAAGAGTTGGAACAATATATCCCTCGACACTCTCCACAATTTCTAGAACAATCAATTCCATGCTTCTAACACCTTGAATCATAATTGACTTTACACGAACAGTGGATTATTTGAAGTAATTTCTCTGGAGCTGGGGGAGTGTGGCTTTAATAGGTAGTAATTTGTTGTCGGATATAAACCAGCCAAAATCAAGTGGGTCAAGTTGACTAGCCTTATCCATTCAAACCTTGCTCTGCAAATAAGGTAAAACGTGTAACCTAGCTGAATCCGATGTTGGGGCAGGAAATGAACCTGAACATACAAATTACCCTCTAATACTCTTGCTGTGAACTTTCTGTAGCGCAGAAGGTTAAGATCTTTATACTGAATGCCACCATACAGTTGAACTAGAATTTCTTCTCCAGCTTTCACAATGTCGTCATGCTCTGTGCTTTTGACAAATTGTATTTGTAGTGTCTGGAAGTCTGGATATTTCGTGTTTTTGAGAAGAGCTCCTTTTCCAATACCGTAAAACCTTGATGTCGTGTCACAGTGCATGGATTGCTAGAAGAATTTGACAGCTGACCTCCCCAAGACTTGCTCAGCAGCTAAAATTTACACCATCATTTAGTTGGCAGTATTACAACTGGGCCAGCGTTGGCCCAATATAAATATCCCATATTTGAAACACATAAACAAAAGAACACTCGTGCTAATATCGGGAGAACGTTAGGCCAACATACTACTACCAACATGATAAGACCTTTTTTGAGGGTGTATTACAAACATTGGGCAAACGTTGGGCCAACATGCCACTACCAACTCGATAAGACATTTTCTTTAAGGGTGTATTACAAACATTAGGCCAATGTTGAGCCAACATACTACTACCAACTTGATAAGACTCATTCTTTATGGGTGTATTACAAACATCGGGCCATTGTTGAGCCAACATACTACTACCAACTTTCAAAGACACTTTTTTATGGGTTTATTACAAATATTGTGCCAACGTTGGGCCAACATTAACATCCTTCCTTCCTTAGAAAGTAAAGTGAGTGGAAGTTACTAACGTTGGACCAACGTTGGGCCAACAGAGGAATTTTGTCATCGTAGAAAGCGTGATGCAAAACAGTGGTGGAATTGTCCTCCAAGAGCAATCTGCAATGGTGAAATGAGACTCCTTGGTCTAGCACCTTGGATAATAGCCTGGTCTAATGATGAAACCTTTAGGTTTTTATCTTTTTCAGAAAGTATATCTTCAAGGAAAAAACTGTAGACTCTCTAGAACAAATTCAAGATGCTTTTCAGCTAACCATATTTTAGATGGTGAGGGATAATATTCTTTATTCACCGGCAATGATCTAATGTCAACTTTAATCAGTTTTGCTGCAGCTCTGATAATTGACATTTTTTCAGCTTCCGAATCTTGAAATTTTGGTCGATTATAGAAATCATGAAGTATGGATGTGGCTGTATCTCTCAAAGTAATCACACTTGACTGTCCGCCTACATCAGTGACTATCACTTCATTTTCAAAATGTTCTTTTAATTTTTTTCTTCATATTCACTGAAGAATATTTCTTCTCCACACATGCCTTTCATTTTATTCACAAAATCAATTACTGTGATTTGCTCATCCTCATGTTGTTTCAAATACTCAACAATTTCTAGAAAAGTATCTATGCAACGCACTAGCCTTCCTCTTTTCCTCCCAATATTGTCAGAGGAAAAATATTGGGGCATGTCTTTAGCCGTTCTGAAGTTAACGCTTCACATTTGGTGATACAATGCATCGGCAGCATGCAAGTCATTGATGGACTCGATCCTTCCTCTAACACGCAATCATCTTCTATCTGATTACAAGCTTTTAAAATTTTCTCCTGAAAATCTCTTGTCCTTACAGGAAAGACATCAATGCCTTTCTTTCTAAACCAATCTGACTTGGTGTCTTGATAGCAAAAAAGACAATGTTCATTAAACTGGATTTGAACCTTTGATCTTAATGTTGGAATATTTGAAGTGCTACCTAATGTTACCTTTTCTTTGTTATTTTTTTTAACTCGTTTATATTAGTATAAATTCTGCGACACTCTCCATGAACAAAATTGCCAGGATATGCTACTAATATGTCTTGTCTTTCTCTACTAGCTTTATTAATACTATCACTGCCTTTGTTTCGTAATTGTACAAGATGTTTGGTAAATTCCTCCTTATGACATATGATACAGCTGCTCATCTTCTAATTTTTACCTATTACAGAAGGAAAATGGTAATATTTGAATATTTATAGCATACAGTGCATTTGTATACCCAATGAATATATATTGTTATTATTGATTCACAAATTTTGTATTTTTACTCTGTCTATTCTTTTGATTTTGGAAAATATTCTAAAATAACAATATTTTTTTTTAACAAAGACACCCCAAATACATCAGGGGTAATATTTCCTTTATATAAATCCAGGAATAAGTCAATAATCAATCAGAAGCCAAAGAAATTCATAAAATTGTAACATACATTTCAATCAAGAGAAATGCATTCTCACTTTAAATTTAGGGGTCAGAATACACCTTTCTTTATGAATAATGATTAAAAAAACTAACTGAACTTTGAAAAAAAAAAAAAAAAAAAAATATATATATATATATATATATATATATATATATATATATTTGCAATGTAAATAAAACTAAAGTAATAAGCATCATTGTTTAAATGTGTAAGATTCATTATACTTTGATGTTATAAAGATGATCAGTTTAAATTAAAAAAAAAAGAATTTAGTAATATGCTAGAACAATGTATATTTGGAATTGCCCAGTATTTTTATGTGCATAATTGAATAATTGACATAAGTATTAAATCTGTCATGCTGATGTGGCAGTACAGACATAGAATATATAGACTTTTATGATAGTAAAAAAATATGTATACATATACCTATATTGAACAGATACAAACCTAAGCTGATGCAGAATGATTTATGCATCTCTATTAAATGAACTTCTTTGTCTTCCTTGGTGTGTATGGTAGCACATTTACGCAATTCATATTTTATCAAATTTGTAAATATTAATAATGGCTTCTTATAATTTTCTAGAGTTTTTATATGTTAAATATGCTATTTACTAATTATGTATGAAGAAAAAAGAATTTTGTTGCAATTTGTTTGGGGTTAATGACAGATTGGATGGACTATTAGACCAGTCTGGAGAATGTATACAAATGATAAGTCTTTCATCAATTAAATACAAACTGTAGGGCAAAATATAAAAACAACGAGTAAATATTATCGTGTATTATGTCTAGGGTTACATGTGTATCTATCGCTTTATTATAAAAACAAATCAAAATTTATCTTTTGAGGAAAGGTCTTTGCCTTGGGTACATCTGTCCTGATTATGTGGTCTTTGCCCCGGGTACATCTGTCCTGATTATGTGGTCTTTGTCCTGGGTACATCTGTCCTCATTATTTGGGCTTTGTCCTGGGTACATCTGTCCTGATTATGTAGTGTTTGCCCTGGGTATATCTGTCCTGAGTATGTAGTGTTTGCCCTGGGTACATCTGTCCTGATTATGTGGTCTTTGCCCTGGGTACATCTGTCCTGATTATGTGGTCTTTGCCCTGGGTATATGTGTCCTGATTTAGTGGGCTTTACCCTGGGTACATCTGTCTTGATTATGTGGGCTTTGCCCTGGGTACATCTGTCCTCATTATTTGTGCTTTACCCTTGGTACAAGTGTTCTTAATATTTGGTCTTTGCCCTGGGTACATCTGTCCTCATTATTTGGGCTTTGTCCTGGGTACATCTGTCCTGATTATGCAGTGTTTGCCCTGGGTACATCTGTCCTGATTAAGTGGGCTTTGCCCGGGCTACATCTGTCCTCATTATGTGGTCCTTGTTCTGGGTATATCTGTTTTCATTATGTGGTCTTCACCCTGGGTATCTTTGTCCTGATTATGTGGGGTTAATCTGGGTACATATGTCCTTATTATGTGGAATTTGTCCTTGGTATATCCCTCCTTATTATGTACCTCATGGATCTGTCCTGTATGTATTGTTATTAGAGGTCTTTGTCCCTTTGATCTGGCATGGAATGTAGCCAGGTACAAGATAAGATACATTTAAATGAAACAAAAAGCTGAATGACTCGTCCAGTTGAACTACTGAATAAATGTTTTTCTTCGCTGACCACGACCAAAGATCTGTTTATTTTAAAATAAATCTGTTTTTATAATTTCATTTTGAAAAAAAAAACTATAGTGTTTTTTATAGAAAATAAGATGTTAAATTCTATATATTCAATATCAAATCCCCGGAATTGAATTAAAACCACTATTTTTTATTATCTATCAGGGATTAGTGCATACCATTTTTATATGTTAATCAACCTCTATCATTGCGAGGAATATATACGACCCCACATTTTCCAATCAAGTGTTACATGTTTTCGTATAAGAGCGTAGTCTCGTAGGGTTGCTTTAAGGTATTCTATCCCTTGTAGCAACAGAAACAATGAAATTAAATACATAACAGATTTGAAGATGTCGAACACTCGAAGAATATTAAATTATTATTTACAAATAATTTAATTTTAGTTGTAACACGTCATTTGATTGGTTAAACAGTTTTATCCAATTAGTATAACATAACTTGCCAACGTCACAATGAGTTACGTCAAAAAACGTTTTACTCCGCTTGACATTACATTTAAAATTTAATCAGATTGAAGCCTTATTCTGGGGGGAAAATTATCTCATTGTCTGCAATGAAATTAAATTATAAGAAATGAAGATTATTTCAACTTATATGATACGATGTAACAAAACATGGGGCAGTTTACGCTTTTTTATAAACCGCTTCGCGGTTTATAAAGCGTAAACTGTCCCAAGTTATGTTAAACCGTAGCATATAAGTTGAAATAAGCTTCATTCCTTACAATAAGAATGTCAGAGTGGGGTGTGTCCTTATCTATGACCTTGAATGATGGAAAGAGTTACAGGTGTATCTCTCTCTATTTTTAACTAATAAAACAATCTATTTTTTTAAAAAAAAAAACTTATCTGGTAAAAAATTCATTTTCTATTGTCACTCTATCTCAAAATGCTTCACTCAACAACAGTATTTTCATATCCTTATTATTTGAATTTTTATTGTGTCAGGTTCTGAAATTTTGATAAATCGTTTTAAAGTGCAATATCTGCCCTTGATAAATTTTTTTTTATCATTGCTCAAAATTTCTGCGGTAAATAATTCATTTTGATTGATAATTTAATAAAGAGGGAATTTCTGCATACTTCACCAAAACATTTGTTTGAAATTCAAATTACTTTTTACAAAATGTGATAAAATATGTCCTGCACATAGACTTCAATGCAAAATTCAAGGAGCAATAAATTGGACAAAAATCGAAATTTTGTGAATTTATTTAGTAAAGAATTTTTATTTTCTAATATCTTCATAATCCTACCATGATTAAAAATATCATACCATTCCTTTATTAGGTACACAATATGGTCGTTATACATTGACTTCCTTAAAAACCCTTTTATATACTGGACAGTTTCAGCCAGTATGGATACGTTTATATTTTCATTATCCTTAGTTGAATGTATATCAGAGACAAGTATCCTCGGGGAGAGTCTGTCTACCAACAGAGATACTTGTTCAGTAGATTAAATGTATACCAGAGACAAGTTTCCTAGAAGAGAGTCTGTCCTCCAACAGAGATACTTGTTCAGTAGATTAAATGTATATCAGAGATAAGTATCCTCGGGGAGAGTCTGTCCACCAACAGAGATACTTGCATTGTTCAGTAGATTACTAGTATATGTAAATATCTTCGGAGGGATTCTGTCCTCCAACAGAGATATTTGTTCAGTAGATTAAATGTACATCATAGACAAGTATTCTCGGGAAGAGTTTGTCCACCAACAGAGATGATTGTTCAGTAGATTAAATATATATCATAGACAAGTATCCTCGGGGAGAGTCTGTCCACAAACAGAGATACTTGTTCAGTAGATAAAATGTAAATGAGGAAGATATCTAAGATTGACAGATCTAAGGAAATTTCTGAACACGGCATAAAACATGGACCCCATCCCCAGAAATTCCAGAGGTGGGAAAAATTACGTCCGGTAGACGGATATTCTGTAGTCAAATTTTGTATAAAATGGCTAACATATGTAATGAAAAAAGGCCAACTAATAAACGACCTAATGATAGGTTACTTTTGCTCTGTAAGGTCATTATAACGACTGAAGAATTCAACAAATAACGATCTTTAACAAAATTGTCCAATTTTCTATAACGTCAACTTATATCGGTCCGTAACCTGTATTAGTTAAAAGAATACACAACTTTCGAGATTGTAACTCCCCTACGATAGAAGCGCAAAACGTATCCATTTCTGCATGGAGGGGGGTCAGATTGTTTTTGTATACAAACGTTTATAAATATATGAACGATGTTTATGACTATTAAAATTTATTAAATGTTATAAAAGGATGAAAATAGCGATGCATTTAATGATTTTATCAAGCTCAGTTATGAATACATTGTATGTACAAATCTACTTTCAATATAAGGGTACTAGGAAAACGAATAAAACGCCATAATCTTTTAAAAATTTTCTTTAAAAAGTTAGTTATTTTTTAAGATATAGCAAAGAAAGGATTAAACATGCAATGATCAGATGCAAGTGTACCATATTTACTAGAGGTCCATAACTTTTCCCACATCTGAAAACTCTTAGATCCACTGTTTTATTTTTGTTAGGATTTTTTTTGCTTTATAAAAAATGTCTGTACATTATTACGGTTATTCTTGAATTACAGTGTGTATCCTGATTGACATGTAGGTGATATCGGTGTTGACTACATAAATAAAGAATGCTGTCTATAGAAAAGCCGTTTTTCTAATTTCAATGATCTGGTAGACTTGAAATTCAGAGATAAATACATATTAAACTTATCTTATTAGATTCTCTTCAAAGTCCAAGAGAGACCAATGTGATAGTGAATGAGACATGATTATTTATTGCGCTGAGGCACTATTGTTTTATTACTTTGCACGGCGATAGTGACAGCTGGGAGGAAGCCGATCTACTCCATGAATTGCTGCTAACTACAAAATTTAATATGTCGTTGAACTCTGATTATTCTATTTGTCTTCCTTTTATGTCACATTGCTTCACAATTCAGTCTATTTTGTTCTATATTTTTATATTTACCCTCAGAAACGGAACAACAGTACATAATTTTCAATTAAACTTACTGACGATAAAAATCGTAAAACGTATAACGACCCATGGAAAACCCTGCACATCCAAGCGCATTAATGTTTTTTTCCTCTCAATATCAAAGAAAATCAGAGACTCGGTACATGTACAAAATGTTTGATTGATATGATTTAAGGTATTAAATTGTATATGGAGCACTGTGCTAGCAAATCGAGTACATACGGTAGAACTGAAAACAATTCCAACGCTCAATCCAATATATAAACACAGGTTTTTAGCTCACCTCGAGGAAGTCAGGATGAGCTTATGCTTTTCCCCGGTCCAGAAATTAAATGGATTATGCATCTAGGTATGGACACTACCACTCTGGTTTAGAATACTGGAGCTGACCTATATTTTCCTGATGAGTGACAAGATTATTTTTTTTTGGAGCAGCTTCCCAAGGCTGTCCGTAAAATATCTTAAAAACTGTTCAGACTGTACTAACTTTTCTGAACTACCTAGATTTGACGTCATAATAGAATATGACGTCAAGTCACTGCATACTTGAGCTGTCATGACGGGGAAAGTGTCATAATTTGTACATGGTATATAGATTTATTTTGGGCCCTGTTGTTTAATTCAAGAGTTAGGATTGTTTTTTAAACTCCAATGTGCTGTTATAAAGTTGAACATATGCAATTTAAATATCCCTTTTCCTTTCGCTTTTCCGATATGAAAAATTAAACATTTGGTAGGTGCAGTTGGCGAAATTGTTGTATAAGAAATTATGCCAACAGCCCGGGAATGCGTGTGCTGCCATGAGGTGGAAAAAATAAAGTTCATTTTTAAGGAAGACCAAGACAATACCTGTATAACTGACCACCCTTGAATTTGCACCAGCCTGTTTAAAGATATATGTCCTCCAAATAGCCTATTATTAATATAAACTGCAGGATGGGGAAACATTTACGATTCTTTAGAGTAATGTTCAATATTTCTTACATGCATCTTTCTACAAATTATGTTTCAGAATTATCTTTCCAATCTTTACATTTCATATGGATATACAATACCAGAATCAGTCTATAACGTTTACCATTGATCGTGTAAATATTGAGTTAGATGTCTTCAAATTTTGGTACAAGTTTTACATTCTCCTATTATAAATCAAATTCTTAAGCATAAATAACCTGATAAAGGATAAACAAGTTTTCAGAAAATACAGATACACAGCCTTTAGACAATTAGCAGGGCAAAAATAAAGTATTGTTTGTTTGTCCTTAGCTGACCGACCCACGAAATTAGCCCGACTCAAATTGTTTTTTGATCTTTTCATAGACAATTTTATTTATTGAAATAATATTAAATCAGTTTGTTTTTAATCTTTGTTTGAAAAAATAGATGATTTGATTAGTACACGTAGCTTTAAAAATAAAATGTAATTGCCGAAATCTGTGTTAATTCTAGAATAGCTGTTTTGTGTATTCAGTGCATGCAACAACATTCAGGGTTATTATATACTGAAAGGAAAAAGAAACGCAGGGTAGCATAATTGTCGATAAAAATTTGACCACATGACCGAAAATTACGAAAATTGGTCAGATGGGAAATTTAGTTACTGTACATCAAAATCGGTATTCAGAATTATTTAAGCCCAAAGTTTATGACGTCACGTAGGGAAAACGCCAAAAAGCCCAAAACATTTGCAATTTGATAACTACGTGTTTGTCCACAAATCTTGTTGCATTTTTTGATGCAAATGAGGTATGCACATCGTTTTTCAATATTAAGAGACATTATGAATTTATTGCAATCTTGGCACAGTTTACGGAAGTTCAATGCGGTCTTGCTTTCGAAATGCCTAATTAATGAAAAAGGCAACAACGGTTAACTAAGCAGTCTCTTGTAAATTTTCCCTCATAAAACTTTTTTGCCGTTGTCAGAGAGGGTCTGGAGTGGATTTCAATCAACCGTGACGATGACGTTAACGCAAACAGAGCCATGTTACCAGCGGGTTATTCGTCCTGCCATCTCTTCAATCGCCACCTTACAACCATAAAAACAGCCATTTATAGTGTACACGATTATAATCATTATATTCATTTGAAATTTGAAAGAAAACAATTCCGCAATTTGGTTTTTTGAGCCAGCCAACTTACTATTGTATTCCTCTCGCTTGTTTTAACAAAACTAATCCATTGCCGACGGATATCTGGTCTATTCTCCATTGGAAAATCGTGTAAGGACATTATCTTTATGTGTGATGTGCATTCCGCGCTGCAAAGTAAAATTTCCCTATTCTTTCCTTCGACATAGATCAATACCGTGTCTCACTTGTGACTTCACACACGTCACTTCCGGTATACAGCGATTTTCAGTGCGAGCTCTCAGGTGTAAACTAAGCTATTTTTGTGATATTTCTAATCAGCGAAAGAGATAGTAGCTGTGCTGTATATCATTTTACTCGTAATTATAATGACTATCGAACTATGTTAAAATGTAAAACCTTCCAAGCCTTTCTTCAAAAATATTATACCTGTTGAAAGTTCACAATGAATACACATGTTAAGCATGAAAGCCCAACACCAACTGTTCAAAACTTAAGCCAAGTTTAAGGTATTTTTCTTGTATTATAGTGGGTCAAACTCCAACGTAAAGAGATCAAGAGGTCAAAATTGGTTGTACCCAAATTAAAGGTTTTGTCGAGAGGAATTTAACTTTAAAATGTGGAAGCCATGTGTATAGCCCAATCCACTCAAAATTTATGGGCAAGGTTAAAGTATAGATCTGTGGACAAACAAACAGACAAAAGCACAAGAAACAATATTTATATACCCTAAAATCTTGAAAATAAGCCGCGGCTTATTTTAAGTTTTGGTAAGAAAGTGGGGGCTTATTTTCAAGACCGGCTTATTTTCAAATTGCGGCTTATTATCAATGCAAAAAACTGGTAAGAGAAGAGAGCACTCTTGTATCCATTGGCGTTTCCCGGTGAACGTTCTGTAGATATAAGGTGTATAAATGGTGTTACAGTAATCAATTGTCTACTTTATATTTTGAGAATGCCGATCCCGAAAAGTTAATTTCATTGTATACAGCATATGAATTTACATGAAATATAAACTTGTTTTAAGAAAGTAAAAATAATATATAAGATATCCGCTTGCAATTAAATCACTTGATAAATTGATCAAACAAATACATATTTAAACAACTCAGTTATATGGTACATTGAAATATAATTACTTCCAAGCCCTGCCGATCAGCATGTTTCTTGCCTCGGGCAGTATTACCTGACAGTTAAATCCTTTACAAACAAAAACTTCCTTTTATCCATTTACTTATTTATTTTAATTATAACAACTTTTAACACATGTTAGCTTGTACAGGTCTAGATGAGATAATTATTGTTCTGACAATTTCATAACAAAAATTCACCATTTTAGCTGGTTCCGCAATGAAGTTTTTTTAGCCAGCGTAACATGATTACTGGTAAAAAAAAATAACTTTATAAACAGCCCTTTATTAGTAGATACAGACTTAGTTCGTACTATGACGTATGCATAAATTGGTAAAGGTTAAATGAATTAAAGAAAGATAACTTTTTATTTTGCACAGTAAAAAAAAAACGTCTTCACTCTTCAAATTTTTAAGACGAGGAAATCGTCAAACGTTTTACATGGCATTGTCATGACCGGCTTATTTTCAGAACTGGCTTATTTTCGAGTAATTTTTAATGCAAGAAAAAGGTGGCTTATTTTCAAAACCGGCTTATTATAAAATCCGTCTTATTTTCAAGATTTTAGGGTATATATATATATATATATATATATATATATATATATATATATATATATATATATATATATATATATATATATATATATATATATATATATATTTTCTACTATTTTGGAGTGACAAGATCAATTGTCATTTCAGGTACAGGGAGTGGTTAGGGAGATCGGACACCCCCCCCCCCCCTCCGTACTATGCAGATATTCAAATAAGACCATTTACTGAAGATAAAAAAGGACTTTGGACACACACCCCTAAAAAACATAGAACCAATCATCATTTTTTTAAATCTTTTTTTGTTTTTATTTGCTTCTCAGGAAATCTTGGACTGTATTTTTTTTTACTTCGATGTGACCCCCATCCCTTCCGAAAAAAAAATCTGGATCTGCGCCTGTTTACTGAATGTCACGTCCACAACGGGAGATAACTTGACAATGTGGAATTCGTCTACCGTTGCATACAATGATCTTGATGAAACTATCATAATAAACGATGTTTTAGCATAACTTTGCCATCTAGGCCTATTTCAAAAAAAAAAAGAAGTCTGTGTGTGTGGGAGGGGTGGGGGCATGGCAATTAATTGGGTTGTTTTTTTTCAATGTTTTTTTTTTTTTTTTTTGCTTGACCAAATACTAAAAAGCAGTTTGCACATTTTGATAAATCCATCAAAAACACTCTACTTAAATAATATTTTATGTTGTTGAGAAAGTACATTTAAAAAGATCCAAATATTTATCAGCATCTACCCAGTAATTAAGTAATTTTTTTCACTAATTAAATTCTTTTATTCCAGAAAGGTAATGAATTAAGTATACAAAATACATATTTGAGTAAATATGCCCTGAATAATAAAAAGAAATTATTTTGTGCCTTTATAGATTTTAAGCAAGCCTTTGATACGGTCTGGAGACATGGTCTGTGGACTAAAATTTTACAAAGTGGTATTGATGGAAAATGTTTTAGATTTATTAGAAATATGTATAATGGTATTAAGTCAAAAGTACAAATAGGTCATCAGTTATCAGACTTTTTTATGTGTAATGTTGGTGTTAGACAAGGGGGAAAATTTATCACCCTTTTTATTTTCATTGTTCATTAATGACCTAGAAGATTATTTAACAAGAAATCAAATTAATGGTTTTACATGTCCTAGTCAACAAACGCAAGATGATATGTTTGTTATGTTAAAACTGTGTATACTTTTTTATGCCGATGATACGGTCTTAATGTCTGAATCTGCTTCTGATTTACAAAAGTCACTTGATGTTTTTGCTGAATACTGTGATGTATGTGTATTAATTATAGAATTTTTAAAACAGATTTTGGTTTAGAAAATTATCTGATGAATTTACCAAAAGATTTAAGAGTTATACTTACAAAACTCCGAACTTGTAATCACCATTTGCCAATTGAAAAGGGTAGATGGCATAATATAGACAGAAATTTAAGAATATGTACCATTTGTGATTTTAAAACTGTTGGTGATGAATATCACTATATTATGGAATGTAAGTACTTTTTAAAAGACAGAAAAATATTTTTCCCAAACAGATATTGTAATAATCCTAACACTTTCAAATTCAATGAACTAATGAGTAGTAATAATGTAGAGATACAAAAATTTATAAAGAAAATTTTTAAAACTGTCTGTCCTTCTTGATTCCTCCGTGTGTTTTATATATAGATGACTACAGTCATTTTTTTTTCTCACTCTTTTCGAGTTTCTATATATTCAATGTATTTGCCTATCTCTTGACCCTTGACTGTAATAATTTCTTGCTTGTATATATGTATATATGTACCTCTTGTACCAGTGATCTGGTTTTGAGCGAATAAAGAATTGAGATTAAATTGAGGCTTATAGATCACATGGTAAACTGAGAATTTTATGCTTAATTTGACGAATACATTTACAGTGATAATTATAGAATTATTTTGAGTTTTTCCATGGAAAGCCCAATACAAAGGAGTGTGCATTTAGTGGCAAACACCTTAGTGCGGATATTTATGTCTCATGACAGTATCTAGTTTTTGTTTCTTTTTATAGCAAGAATGGTCTAAAAAAATCCTCGAATAATCGAGAAATCTAGGTTATTGCACCTTTTCAGGCAATGTTGGAAAGAAAAATATAGAGAGTTATAGACGTTGTATGACTGACAAATACTTCCAAACTATTTAGTGAAATGTACGTTATACGAACGAGGTTTCCTTTACTATTTACAGCACATCCACCCATATGAAGAAACTTTTCAGCAAATGTAGAAAAATGACAATTTTCCATTAAAAGACGCTTTATTGATAAACGTATTTACGAAATATACTGCTGTACAGCTGTATCATAATATGTCATGAATAAAAATATCTGGGTAATTAATATTTGACATATTTTTTAAAATAGAATCTATTTCATTTTTATAGCAACAGTTGTCTAAAAAAAAGATTCATTGGGGTTCATGTATTCAGAAAATATACATTTTTGCACTGTTTTAGACATGGATAGAAAATTTGAATACTCTTTAATAGAAATATAATATGACTGTCAAGCATTAGAAAGAATTGACTAAAAATTAATATTTTTTAGGTAATTTCCATTCCTATTTTTAGCACAAAAATAAACCTTTGATTCGTCTTAATATATGAGCTAGAATATAAAAAGGACAAGATAGGATGAGACACTTCTTGGTCTCTGATTTGTGATGTCTTCCAGAATGATGCAAATGTTTATCCATAAAATGTCTTGTTACAAATACCACAAAATGAGTATAAATCTTAATTGTTTTGAAGTACACTATATCACATGGAGTGTTGGTGACTACGTAATATCTATAACTTGTAAAGTAATTTCCCATCTAGTCAATATATTATGACGTCATAAAATGCGTCATTTTTCTCATATCATATAAATTCTTTTAAAAATGACCTAAATTTGAAGCATTTTTTCAATATTTTATATAGAGCACATCCTCTCATCCAAAATATCAAAAAAAAAAAAAAAAAATACAAAATGTGAAAGCTTTGTTTCTGGGGATCAAAAAAACATGTTTTATTTTTTGGATCATGGGCTGTGCTCATATTTTAATTCTTTGCCGAAGGCGGGCTATAAAAAAACTATAAAGTAAAAATAAATGAATTAGTAAATTTTGACGTTGCTCTGTGACCCCATTTTCACTGTTCTAAATTCTTGATAATTTGTACAAATATGGAGATATATTTCAATTTTTTAACTCAAATTATTCGAATTTGTTGTTAAAATATGTGTACCAAATTTGGATACAATGTGACGTAAAATAAAAAAAAGTTAGGACAAAAGTCGACGAACTTTTCGAATGACCCTCGTACTGTATAAAATATAGAATTATTTTGATTTTCCCCTTGGAAAACCAATTTGAATGAGTATGCATTTAGAGGGAAACACCTTAATACGGGTATTACTGTCTCATGACAGCATCTAGCAAATATTAAAGATTCCATTTGGATTTTTCATTCATATGGAGAGGCCACCACTTGCTAGTGGAGGGCTACAAATTCTTACCAATACTCGGCACTTGCGGCCATTGAGCAGGGAGAGGTCTTTTTCGTGACAGCACCTACTGCGACACAGGACCTCAGTTTATATCATCTCATCCGAAGGACCGGTCTCCACGTCCCACACTGGGATTCGAACCAACTACGTAATGATAAACTCTTTAATATGCGACTCTAGTGCAAGTGCTCTTGAAATCCACAGCGCTACGCTGGCGAGTTGGGAACTAATTGGGTCCTTAAAAGCATGATTGAAGTAAATTAATGGTTTTCTATCAAAAACTGTACAACAATACATAATTTTGACGTTCACTTGTTTAATAAATTTACTGACAATAAAAGTTTTACTGTGGCGCTAATATTTTGACTGGGGCGGAAGTATGGCGCTGATTTTGTGGCTGTGGCGCTAAGGAATTTAAGTGTGACGGGCCGGTGTAAGGACGAATAATGACCGGGGGTCATTCTTCGACGTCGAAAAATGACCCTTTTGCCCGTAGAAAAAGTGCCACCACCCTAAAAATTTGTAGAAGCCACGTGAAGAAAAATGGCCCCCGTAGAAAAATGACTCCCTGTGGATTAAAGCTGAATTTTTTTAGGGGGCAAAAAAAATTAGATAAAAAAAGCATATTGGCCTAAATGCTCACCTGAGCTAATTGGGAATAAATTGATATGTTGATCTCATAACATTATACAATTATAGCTATATTATAAGGTCAATGCGATGATTCAGAATCTAAAGAAGTAAAGATTTATCGAGCCTAAAGGGTTAGGTAAACATTGTTTTTCGATGGTGGAAATCATCGTACTGACAGAAAAAAATCAGCAGTATTATACAATTAATTACCCCTTGTGAGGTCAACACTTTGAAATAAGGACCCGAGACCTGGCCCACGAGGTGACCTGTCCTGACCGAGGCCGCGTAGCGGCCGAGGTCATGGCAGGTCATCGAGTGGGCCAGGTCGAGGGTCCTTATTTCACCATGTTGAACTCACAACGGGTAATTATTTGTTTTATTATACCGATATATATATATTGAAAAGTATGAATATCTCCCTTCGCTTTAGGTCTATGCCGTTATCAATTCTTTCTTTGATCGGGATCGGGATTCACTACAGACCGGATAGTGAAGTTGTTTACATTGACGTCTGCAAGTTGTGTAAGTTTTTGCATCATGATTTACTGATTAAAATAATATTTGGTTGATATCGACATACATTGTTATAATTTACGATTACTTTTCCTCTACACAGTCAAAATCTAACGCAGAATTTAACTGGAAGAGCCGCCTATACATTCTATTGAACTGAATTGTAACGATATATTGTAACGATACAATTTTACCGTATTCTGTATGCTTATGCAAAACAGACCATGCACAATTTTAAAAAACATGTTTTTTTTCGAATAATTATTATTTTATGCATTTACTTCACTCAAAAATTAATTTCTGATTAAGCGGTCATTTTTAGCGGTCATTAAAAATAATGACTGGGTCATTATATCCCACGTGCAAACATTCCTAGGTCAGTATTGCTGTAAACAGTACCATTTGGAGTCATTCTTGTGTTTTAAAGTTTTCTTACCAGCCAATCAAATTTGAGTGTTATCAATAGAGGTATAATAATATATATTATTACATCCTCCGCTTGAAAAACGGGAGGGTATATAGTGATCGGGATGTCCGTCTGTTACGCTTTGGGGTATCCATCTCTTATCCTCAACTCCTCTGATGTATTAGAAGATGTGTTTGTGAAAAAGCTATGATCTGTATGGCAACATAGCGACGTTTAAACTATTCTTAAATACAATTTAAAAATATAGGTACCCAAAGTAGGGTCTTCTCACAAGAAATACAGTTGCAAAATAGGAAAGCACTAGCAACACTTGTTCAAAAGTAATGGCTAAGGATAAGTTTTTGAAAGGTAGGTCAAAATCAAAGGTCAAAGGGTCAAAGTTTATGGTTTCTTAAGAAAGGTTTAATGAAACAAGGATTACATATGTGAAGTATGAAAACCCTAGCCCTTACCGTTCAAAAGTTATGGCCAAGGTTAGCAAAGTTTTTTTTTATAAGTACGGAAATCTCCAAGGTCAAGGTCAAAAGGTAAAAGTTTTTAGTATCCAATGAAAGGTCATACCAAAGAAATACATATGTGAAGTATGAGAGTACTAGTACCTACCGTTTAAAAGTTATGGCCAAAGTAAAAAATTTGGCATTTTTGTGTAAAATGGGACAAACTCCAAGGTAAAGGTCAAAAGTTCAAATTTGGTGGTACCCAAAGTAGGTCTTGTCACAAGGAATACACATATAAAATATGAAAGTCATAGCTCCAATAAATGAAAAGTTATAGTCAAGGTTCAAGTTTTTGCGGAGAAACAGACCGCCAGATAGATAGACAGACAGACATACAGACGGACACGATAAAATTATATATCCCACGAATCTTCGATTACGCATACGGGAACATAAAAAGAAATGATCTTCAATTAACTTTTCGTATTATGATGCAGTAAAAAGAAGACTTTACAAAAATGAAAATGTTTGTTCTGATTTTCATATCAAATTCTCTGAAAAATATACTCAGAACTGAGTACAGGGTGAAGTAAAACAAGAATGAAGAAATGTAATGAATACTGTATCAAAAGGTTATATCTACATGTATAGTTTTTTGCATTGGAATGTGTATTTTACACTAGTCCATAGCTTTACAGAGTATATATCTAGGAGAAAGTCGATTATCAACAAAAGCAACAACAAAAAACTAGCCTACCTTTATTTTTCTATCACAGTGTATAAGGAGGGACTAAAAATAAGCTTAAAATAATTCACTATTCTACTAATTTTCAACTGTTACTTTGCCACAATACTTTCAAGTATACCCCCACCAACATTTAAAATATATGCTTTAATCATGGTAAAGTAAATTATGATATGATAGTACTTGTGTTCAATATTTTATCTAGTGCCTCTTCCAGTATTATTAAAAGGTATATTTTTATTTAGTTTTATTTATATTTTTGCTTTTCTTTTTTTTTCTTTTTTTTTTTTTTTTTATTTAACGTAATTTTTTTTTTTGGGGGGGGGTTAAAAATTTCCTCCTCTTTCATTGTCAAATGGGATTTGCAAAACTTATACAAGCTAAAAGTTGAAATGAAGGAAAAATTAATTTTTCCTATATACAGAGTATTTAAACCTGATTGTTGCATGGTTTGATTTCGAAAAACAAGTGGAATATCATTCTTTCAGCAAACATTAAAAGGAGGAATATTGAAAAGAAATTTTATTTACTTGACAATTAAAGAATCTCTTTTCAAACACAATTTTAGCATTGAAAGACTACGTGAATCTCTTAATTTTTAATTTCTGACTTGAAAATGTTCATTGCAAGTCTGGTTGTTCTACCGAAGGGAGGGGGGTATAAAAAGAATATGTATTTGCAAAGATTTAATAACTTTAATCATATTGTGATAGTCTGCATGTATAGGATGGAACATATGAAAAATATACAGCATCGAGGCGTCCTGTCATCCATTTCTATTTTTATTCACTCGTCCGAATGAAACCTTATTAATTCGAACAAATTACTTATTTGTACGCACCGATATTAATTCGCCTGCTACAAATTTCTTCTTTTTCCCAACATTTTTTTTTCTGAAACAACGTATCAATGAAGTCAGTAAAGGAAAAAAAAATTATATTTATAAATTTCATCTCCAGCGTGCGTTTGATCCATTGACATGTTCCATCTTTGATTTTCTAGGTTTGCTCCTTTATCAGAGAAATACTTAATTGATTGATTGTTAATTGCTTAAAACAGATTTGTCAATATTTTGGCAGAGAGAAATGAGGAACCTTATTACCCCTACGTGCTAAGAAGAACAAAGATCAAATCTATTCGAACAAATGCATGAATTACTCGAAGGAAGAACAATTATAATACACAGCATATTTTTCCCTTTCACCTGTTATAAATTTTGTATCACTTTAAAGGGGGTCATTTTTCAATGGGGGTCAATATTTTATACGACTAACATATAAAAAAAATGACCTTTAGGACTCTTTTTCTACAAAAAATGATTTTTTCCTACGGGTAGGACATTTTTTGTCGTTGAAAAATGACCCCCGGTCATTATTCGATGGGGGTCACATTATACGTCTTTACACCGGCACGTAAAACGACCCATGGAGAACCCTGTACATCCATGCATATTAATGTATTTTTTTTAATATCAAAGAAAATCGGAGATTCGCTAGAATAAGGATATGCAGAAAACGAACAGTATTCAGTCTAAAAAGTCCACAAAACAAGGTTTAATTGAAATGATTAATGGTATAAAATTCGATATCGTGTATTGTGCTAGCAACTCGAGCACA
>NW_026922360.1:0-19708 GCF_032062105.1 Saccostrea cuccullata | reverse complement strand
GGAATGTGTACACAAAATTCAGTGTTGAAAGAAATTATTTTTATCAAACAGCCCATGGTTAACAATAATTTAATGAGGAAGATTGCACTGAATGTTTGAATTCATTTCTCAAATGTGTATTTAGTCACCCATGTCACGCAGTTGTGTGTCTGCTCTAGAGTCACAAAGTAAGGAGTTCTAATCCCACTGTGGGACCTGGACCGGTTTTTCAGATGAGACCATGTAAACCGAGGTCCCATGTTGCAGTAGGTTCTGGAAAGAAAAAGTTTCCTCCCTGCTCAATGGCCCTGAGTGCCAAGAATACTATAGGACAAAATTTGCAGCTCTCCACCTGCAAGTGGTGGCGTCTCTATATGAGTGAAAAATTCTCAAAGGGACGTAAAACAATATACATTATACATTCGAATGCATATTTGCTACCCAAGGGTTTCCAATGGGGTACTCACCTCATAATCCCTTGGCACAATTTTTCAAAATGCAACACCTCCTACAGTTTATGTTTGATTTCAATAGTTGATTCATAATATTGTATATCAGTTTTTGATTTCGATAAATAGTGTTGATTTGGCTACTAAAAATAGAAATTTCTCTGAAATACTATAAAAATCATTTTAGTCTGATAATAGTATAATTGGGCATGCAAGTGCAGTTTGTAGACTACGCATATATACATAATTGTCTTATTTTGTTGATTGATGTTGCCATGGTAACTAAAATTGAAAATTCTGTAAAATTTTATTAAAAGCTACTTCTACAGTTATGGTCTCTTTGCAAGCTTGCCACAAAAAAGCAATTAAGATCATTATTCTATTTACTATAGGCAAAATAAAAAAAATATGTGTGGTTCCGGTTACTCTACCTTCCCTATTTTTCACCCCGACCCAAAACTTTTTTTGACAATTTCCATATTTTTTAAAACTTTCTCTCTTTATGTCATTGGTTCCTGAATTAGTTTTTGTTTCAGCTGGTATAAAGATGAATAATAACCCTCATAGAATAATGACTAAGTGAGAGGGGGGTTGATTTTCATTACTATGCACCCACCAATGTTGACTTGTATATAATCATGCTATATCTAAATGCCACCTGCAAACCAGTGATAGGTATTACAAAGAAAAATTTCATATATCATTTTGTAAAAAAAAAATCCCTACCTACCTATCCTAATTTTTAGCTCTACTGGTCAGAGACCAGAAGAGCTTATGCGATAGTAAGGTGTCCGTCGTCCGTCCTTCTGTCTGTCTGTCTGTCCGTCTGTCTGTAAACAATTTTTCAAAATGCTACTCCTCCTACAGTTTTGGTCTGATTTTAATATAACTTGGCACACAAGTAGACTACACTAAGATACATAAAATAGTGCATCGGATTTTGATTTCGATGAACAGTGTTGCCATGGCTACTAAAAATAGAATTTTCTGTGAAATTCCTTTAAAATGCTACTCCTCCTACAGTTATGACCTGATTTCAATATAACTTGGCATACAAGTGTACTACACTAAGATACACAAAATAGTGCATCGTTTTTTAATTTCGATGAACGGTGTTGTCATGGTTACTAAAAATAGAATTTTCTGTGAAATTCCTTTAAAACACAACTCCTCCTACAATTTTGATCTGATTTCAATATAACTTGGCACACAAGTAGACTACACTAAGATACATAAAATAGTGCATCGGTTTTTGATTTCGATGAACAGTGTTGCCATGGTTACTAAAAATAGAATTTTCTGTGAAATTCCTTTAAAACGCTACTCCTCCTACAATTTTGATCTGATTTCAATATAACTTGGCATACAAGTAGACTACACTAAGATACAAAACATAGTGCATCGGTTTTTGATTTCGATGAACGGTGTTGCCATGGTTACTAAAAATAGAATTTTCTGTGAAATTCCTTTAAAATGCTACTTCTCCTACAATTTTGATCTGATTTCAATATAACTTAGCACACAAGTAGACTACACAAAGATACATAAACTAGTGCATCGATTTTTGATTTCGATGAATGGTGTTACCATGGTTACTAAAAATAGAATTTTCTGTGAAATTCCTTTAAAACGCTACTCCTCCTACAATTTTGATCTAATTTCAATATAACTTGGCACACAAGTACACTACACAAAGATACATGAAATAGTGCATCGTTTTTTTATATCAATGAACAGTGTTGCCATGGCTACTAAAAATAGAATTTTCTTTGAAGTTCCTTTAAAACGCTACTCCTCCTACAATTTTGGTCTGATTTCAATTTGACTTGGCACACAAGTGGTCTGCATTAAGATACATAGAATAGTGTATCGGATTTTGATTTCGATGAACGGTGTTTCCATGGTTACTAAAAAAAGAATTTTCTGTGAAATTCCTTTAAAATGCAACTCCTCTTACAGTTTTGGTCTGATTTCAATATTACTTGGCACACAAGTAGACTACACTAAGATACATTGTATATAAAATAGTGCATCGGTTTTTGATTTTGATGAACAGTGTTGCCATTGTTACTCAAAATAGAAATGTGTGAAATTCCTTTTAAAAGCTACTCCTTCTACAGTTGTGGTCTGATGGCAATGGCTTCTTTTCTCATCCTTTGTTATAAGTACAAACCAGTAGAGCTACAGTCTCGACAGAGACTTCTGGTTTTGGAGGTGTAACCGGAACCCCACCTATTTTTTTGTTTGGCCTTATTGCTGTTGTAAAGTTTCAAGTCACAACTGCCACTTTTCTCTTCCTTTGTTATAAGTATAAACGTATAGCTACAGTCTCGATAGAGACCTCTGGTTTTTTTAATAAAGCAGATATTTCCATCATTACCAAAGCTTTTTATACACTTGCGCTACAGAATCTGCATGCTCATCTATTTACAATTAAGTTAAAAGATAATGCATGTGTTAAGGAGATGTCCATTCCTGTTAGATCTATCGATGGAGGAAAAAAGACATTTTTTGGTTAATTGCACTAGATTCAGTTCACATAAATCATGCATATATGTACAAGTTTTTGGTCTGTGAATTATATGGGCAATTTTTTAAAGGACATTTCATATTTTTTTACATAAACATGTACAGCTTTTGGATAGAGAAATGCATGTATTTGGAGTCTGGTAACTATTTAAGTTCTTTCAAATGTGACTAAGGTCAATGACCTCATGACCTTCACTATGACCTATGTACTAAAAATATCTTTTGAACTTTGTTGCCACTTGTCACATAGTGTTTCACAAAAACATCTTGTTTATTTTAATGAAAGGTTTAAACTGATTGTAATATTTATCACACTCCTGTATTACACAATATCTTCATTATTTAACACACATCCATTAAAATACAAAATGATGGGTAAAAAAAAAAACAAGTTAGGAATCTTCTGTGCAAAACTATTCAGAGACCTAGCACTTAAGTATCTAAAACATGGATTTAAATTGCTATTTTCCTATTCTGTTAATAACAGTGCTGTGGTTTATACAATGACCTTGTTTATACATACAGCCTATTATAAGAAACCACGTTGATTAGTGGATGTCTTAAATATAGGATAGGTTACTCTTTTTTGATGATTTGTCCATTCATTACTTTATTTTTCTGATTGTTGAAGTTATTTTTGAAGAAGAAGGGCATATTGCTTTTCTGCTGTCTGTAAGGTCCATCAACAGTTTCCATTCATTTTTTGTTAATGGAGGTTGCATATACTGGAATGAAATTTGGCATACAGATTTATCATAAAAATGTCTAGGTCAAGTATTTTAAAAAATAGGTTTTGGCAATTTAAGACCGAGTTCTGCCCCGTGGATTTAGAAAAAATCCAATTTATTTTATTTTTTGGGGGGGGGGGGGTGGGTGGGGTGGGGTGGGGTTGGGGTTGGAGGGGGGACAAAAGTGTTTAACAAATATCTCCTGTTAAATATATGGTAGGATGTACAGTTGAGCCACAATAATCAGCACATTTCATCCTTCCAAACAGGTCCCAGGATCACGAAATTAACTTGCATGCAAGTCAAATTTTTAATTGCTTGTAACATGACATTACTTAATAAATTAATCACAAAATTTGCAAATAACAACACTTTTGTGAAACAGTATTTAAAAATATTTTAATTTTGACCAGCTTAACTTTCACAGTATTTAAGTATAAAATAAAATTTTTGTTGTAAGCTTAAATTTTTTTATGATCATGGGGCCAGGTTTAGGAAAAAGAACATTGATATATCTAAGAGTCATGTGGGGTAAATTTTAGTATTCATGATGCTTCGTAAACCCAGATAATTCCTTTGGGACACAAGTGTCCTTGTTGAAAAGGCTTGACTGTACATCCAAAATGTCAATATTCATTATTAATTTTGTCCCTTGTAGATGCCGAGAAGAAAGTACTGGAGAATGAGTGGAGCCAGGAAAGAGATACAGACTGACAAGACTGAGGAGACTGGCCTCATGAAAAACAGTAAAACAATGTCTGACCTGGACTTGACTGAGGAGACTGGCCTCTTAAAAAACAGTAAAACAATGCATGACATTAGAATGACTGAGGAGACTGGCCTCGTGAAAAACAGTAAAACCAATGTTGACCCTGAGGAGCCTGCCCTCAGGTTACAAAAAAAAACAGGAAAACCAAAAAACTTGTGAAATGAATCTGCTCAATGAACTTTGTGATATGAATCTGGCAAATGAACTATGTGAAACAAATCTGCTCAATGAATCTCATGAAAAGAATTTGAAAAACAATGTTGAAAAAAAAATAACAAACAATGCCTTAATCGCTGATACTGTACTACACAACAGTGGTGTAACGGCTGAAGAAAGCAAATCACTTAGACATGAAGACAATCGGGTATGCAATACAAAACTAGTATTTGGGTCATTTCATCAAGGAGATGCAAGGTTTTCATCATTTTCTAGAGGAAGTCAGTGTACCTGCAATGCTCTTACAATGCTGATCAAAAGTTATGAAAGATTTTCATTCTCGACTGAATTTATCGATAGAACTTTAATAGCAGGAGATCAGGTTTATGTTATGTTGGTGAAGAATTTGCTGCAAAAAGAAATGTATCTGAACAAACTACTTAAATTTGATGAGTTGCCAAGTAATTTAACTCTTGGAGAAAACCATCATATCATTGAGAAATTTGAAACCATGTGGGGATTACTTGTCTCTGAAGAACAAAACAGTCAGGTGAAATCTTTGCATCAAGTTTTAGAAGAGGCATTTCAGGTTTCTAGATATTTGCTGATTATGATAGGTGCAATTTGCTCTGGTATATATAAAGTGTCAGACAATGAATATTACTTTTTTGACTCTCATTCACATGACAGTGATGGCATGTCTGCCTGTGATGGTAAATCAGTACTAGTTCAAAGCAAGAGTATAGATGATCTGGTGTCATATTTGTACAGTATGTATAACAGCATGCATATAGACTTTGCAACACAGTTTGAAATCTTGCCAGTCTCATTTAAGACTCTGCATCATAGTTTTCCAGAGGAAAGCCCATTGCAAAAAAAGTTTTTCAAAATGGATGATCATTTCTCATCTGAGACAAATTCAGAAGATCAAAATCTATGCAGAAAAAGTTATATGAGAGAGTATATGAGAAGAAAAAGACAGAATGTACATTTTCAGCAAGTTGAAAGAAATAAAGATGCACATGCTAAAAAGTTAAAGAGGAAAAATGATGATATAAAAAGCAAAGAAAAAGAAATGGGAACAATTGCAAGGAAATTAAAAAGACAGAGTGCTGAAATAAAAATGAGAGAAAATGAAAGGGAAACGGCTGCTAGAAAGTTAAAACGACAGAATGTTGAAGTAAAAGAGAAAGAAAGGAAAACCAATACAGCTGGTAGACAGGTTAAAAGACAAAATTTAGAAGTAAAAGAAAGAGAAAGAAAAATGAATACAGCTGGTAGAAAGGTGAAAAGACAAAATATAGAAAGAAAAGAAAAAGAAAGGAAAATGGATACTGCTGGTCGGAAGGTGAAAAGACGAAATGTAGAAATAAAAGAAAAAGAAAGGAAAATGGATAGGGTTGCAAGAAAGTTAAAGCGACAAGATAGTGAAATTAGAGAGAAAGAAAAGAATATAAATACTGCTGGTAGAAAGTTAAAGCGACAAGATAGTGGAATTAGAGAGAAAGAAAAGAAAATGAATACTGCTGGTAGAAAGTTAAAGCGACAAGATAGTGAAATTAGAGAGAAAGAAAAGATTATGAATACTGCTGGTAGAAAGTTAAAGCGACAGGATGCTGAAATTAGAGAGAGAGAACGAAACATGAATACAGCTTACAGAAAGTCAAAACGACAAGATGCTGAAATTTATGAAAAAGAAAGAAAAATGAATACAGCTGGTAGAAAGTTAAAACGTCAGAATATTGAAGTGCAAGAAAGAGAAAAAGAGGGCAGTAGAATTTCAAAAAGATTATGTAGAGAAAACCCAATCGTTCTTGAAAAAGAAAGGCTTAGAAAGCAAGCTAAACGAAGTAACATTTCATTTAGAGAAAATGAGAGAATGCTAAATAGGGAACAGAAACAGAAGAAAAGAACAGATGTAGAATATTGTGAAAAAGAAAATGAACGAAAAAGACAGAAAAGATATGGAGTAGATATAGAGGATTGCATCCAAAATTTTCATGAACAGATTAGACATGGACCAATTTTTGTATGTTCATGTTGTCAGCAAACATGGTTCAAAGAAAGTGTTTCTAAAGTGGAAAGCACCAAAGTAGATGACAACAGTAAAAGAAAGTTTCTTACTAGTACTTTGTCTGTTGACAATGTGGAATGGATTTGCAATACTTGCTATTCATCAATGAGAGAAAACAAAATTCCAAAGTTGTCTGTCTTCAATGGTATGATGTGGCCACTTAAGCCAGTAGAATTGGATTTGTTTCCTTTAGAAGAAAGGCTAGTATCTTTGAGAATACCTTTTATGCAAATTAGAGAGTTGCCGAGAGGTGGACAATATTCTGTAAGGGGAAATATTGTGAATGTTCCAGTTGATATTCAACCTACTGTAAATAGCCTGCCAAGAAAATTAGATGAAAATGTCACAGTTCCTGTCAAATTAAAGAAAAAATTGTCATATCAAAAATGTGATTATCATGAAAATGTACGACCAACAAAAGTACTGATTGCATTACACTGGCTTATGAACAATAGTGACTTTTACAAGAATGCAAATATCAATATTGATGATAACTGGTTTCAAGAAATTACAACTTCAGCGAGTGAAATTGTTCAGGAATTGGTGAAAACACAAGTTAGAAGCAACCAAAACACTGATGATGATGAGACGGTTGATGATGATAACGATGAGTATTGTGAAGTAGATGGAGTTGGTAGAGATGGTAATTGCGATACTCTGTTAGATGATGCATCACGAGACATGAATCAGATTTACACATTTGCTCCAGGTGAAGGACAACGTCCGCTTAGTCTATATCAAGATCAGACAGCTGAATATTTGTCATTTCCAACAATTTTTTGTGGAAAGGGAAGATTACAAGATGACGAAAGACAAGTTCGTGTTTCCTATGCAGATATTGCTAAATGGGAATTGAGGAGTGTTGATAGACGTGCTGCCCAGTCTGTTCCAAATTTGTTTTTCAAGTTGAAAAAAATACAAATGAAGCAAGTTACAGACAAATGCAACCTGGCTCTTAGGAAATGCAAAACCAAAGGAAAATCCATTACAGCAAATGAAATGAAAAATCCCCAAAATGTGAATAATCTTGTTAGACACGATGAAGGTTTTTTTGTGTTCAGGCAGTTACGAAATTCACCTGCATATCTTGAGACTAGAAAAAAAGATGTATTTGCTATGATTAGACAGCTAGGTTTACCAACGTGGTTTATGTCACTGTCTGCTGCAGATACAAGATGGAATGATCTCATCAGAGCACTTGGGGTGTTAAATGATGGAAAAGAATACACTGATGAAGAAATCGACAACATGACTTGGTATGAAAAGTCAAAATTAGTACAAAAGGATCCCATCACTTGCTCTAGGTACTTTGATCATAGGTTCCGTATGTTTATGAATTCAGTGTTGAGAAGTGATCATCATCCAATTGGAATCGTAAAAGACTTCTTCTACAGAACTGAATTTCAGCAAAGAGGATCACCACATATTCATATGATTGTTTGGATAGAAAATGCACCAAAATATCAGGAAAATACTGAACAGGAGATAGTGAATTATGTAGATAATTACCTGAAATGTGAAAAGAATGAAGAGAATGATTTGACTGACTTGCAAGTGCACAAACATTCACAGACATGTAAAAAGAGAGGGAAAGCTGTATGTAGATTTGGATTTCCCCTTCCTCCTCTTGAAGAGACTTTGATTTTGGAGCCACTAGAGTGTGATGTTGATAAGTACAAGAAAATGTATGATGATATTCAGAAACAGCTCAATGATATGAAAAATGGATGTGATTTGCCCTACAAAGAGCTCCTGAGCACGGTACTAAAGATATCGGAGGAAGATTACATAAAATGCATTAGAAGTTCGCTGAGAGGTCCAAAGGTTTTTCTAAAGAGAAATCCATGTGATATGAGGGTAAACTCATACAACAGTGTTGTTCTTGATGCTTGGAAAGCTAACATTGACATTCAGTATATTTTGGACCCATATGCGTGTGCAATGTATATTGTTTCTTATATAAGTAAGTCACAAAGAGGGATGAGCGATTTACTTAACAGAGCTGCAAAAGAAGCTAGAGAAGGAAATCTTGACATAAAAAGACAGGTACGTCATATTGGAAATCATTTTCTGAATAGTGTAGAAGTTGGAGCACAAGAAGCAGCATATTTAGTGTTACAAATGCCAATGACAAAAGCTTCAAGGGATGTTGTTTTTATCAACACAAGTCCATCAGATGACCGAGTAATTCTCATCAAAACAGATGCAGAATTGGAAAAGTTGACACCAAATTCTACAGATGTTGAATGCAGCAATGTAATTAAACGGTATGCAAAACGCCCAAAGCAGCTTGAAAACTGGTGCTTAGCAGATTACGTGTCACAGCTAGATGTTGTATTTCCTAAAGATACTGAAAAAGAGTTCGCTGAAAATGAAGTGAATGATGATGATCAGGACAATCAGTCAGATGATGACAATTCTGATCTCGATTTTGGTGAAAGTGATACACTAGTTACATTGAGAAATGGCATAAAGATCAGACGTCGTAAAATACCAAGGGTAATTAGATATGTCCGATTTAATATTAAAACTGATCCAGAAAATTACTACCGAGAAAAACTTATGTTGTTCATGCCTTGGAGAAATGAATCCACTGATCTAATATCAGGAACAGACACATTTGAGAAGTCATTTCATCTGAAGAAGTCGTTTCTTACACACAAGGTCAAGGAATATGAATTCAATTCTGAACAGCTTGATGCAGCTTTGCAAATGGCAAATGAGGACTTTTCAGAAGCTTTTGATGAATTGGCACCAGATGTTCAGCAAAGAGAGGCAGAAGATGAAAATGAAGGATCTCTTGAATCTGAAAACTTTGTTCAATTTAATCCTGAGAGGCCTATTGAACAGAGACAGTATGATATAGGATCTGATCTTGGCATTCCATCAACAAGACAAATAACTGAAGAAAGTTCTGTTAGATTACCAGACAATGAATACTTGAAACTTTTAGGAAGTCTAAATGTAAAGCAGCGGGAATTTTTCAATCATGTCCTGCACTGGGTAAAAACCAAGACAGAACCTATTTATTCATTTTTATCTGGAGGTGCTGGTGTTGGCAAATCTGTTTTGATAAGAGCACTTTATCAAGCTCTGCACAGATATCTATGTTCCACAGAAGGAGAAAATCCAGATGACATAAGAGTACTTCTTTGTGCTTATACTGGCAAGGCGGCATACAACATTGGAGGATCAACTATAGCATCTGCTTTCCATCAAAAAATTAATCAAAGTCAACAAAGCTTGCACTGTGATGAATTGAACACTTTTCGTACAAAGTACAAAAACCTAAAATTGATCATTATTGATGAGATATCAATGGTTGGAAATAGATCATTAGCTCTCATTGACAGTCGTCTACAACTTCTCACTGGCATCAAGAAACCATTTGGTGGTATAAGCATCATTGCTGTTGGTGATTTTTTCCAACTTAAACCTGTGATGGACCGTTGGATCTTTCAAGATTTAAATCATGATGCTCAAGCTCTTGCAAACAATCTCTGGAAGGAGCATTTTTGCATTTTTGAGTTGGATGAAATAATGCGCCAGAAAGACGATCTTGAGTTTGCTCAACTTCTCAATCGCCTTCGTTACAATATCATGACAGAAGAAGATATGAATGTAATACACAGATGCATGATAACGGAAACAAGTGACAATTATCCACACCATGCTCCTCATCTCTTTACACAGAATTCAAAAGTAGATGCATACAACAATCAGTTGATTGAAAAACTTGAAGGAGAAAAGGTTACAGTGAATTCAGTGGATACAGTTCTAAAGGATTATTCAAAGGAACTTAAGGAAAAGCTGCTGAGATCTCTATCTAAAGCAGATGATGTTAGCAAAACTGCTAATTTGATGCAAAATCTGATTCTTGCTATTGGGATGATATATGATATCTCAGTCAATGTTGATGTATCTGATGGTCTAACAAATGGGTCAACATGTAAGGTACAATTAATTGAAAGAAGATTAGAAGGAATATCAAGACCAAGCATCGTGTGGGTCAATTTTTTTGATGCTGCTATTGGAAAAATTACTCGCAAGAAATACAAACATTTGTATCATGATGGGATTAATGTGGACTGGATACCAATTTTTGAAGTTCAGAGGTCTTTTGTATTGAATTACAATACTTTTCAGAGAATTCAATTTCCGTTACGCCCAGCTGCAGGGAAAACAGTTCATAAAGCGCAAGGTTGCACTGTTGATGAAATTGTAATTGATTTGTCTCAGACTAGAGTGAGGAAAAATGCACATATTCACTATGTAGCACTAAGTCGAGTACGATCAGTGAATCATCTGCACATCCTAAACTTCAATGAGCAGGCATTAGCTATGGATGAACAAGTGGTAGAGGAAATGGATAGAATGAAAAAAGATGTGCCGCTGCTACTTTGTTATGTCCCATTATACCAAGTTGATTTTAATTCTTTTAAAATTGCTTTCAACAACTGTAGATCACTTCATAAACACTTCCAACAAATTCAAGATGAACCAAATATTGTTGCATCAGATGTAGTTGGATTCTCAGAGACAAGATTAACTAGTGTTGATGTAGCTGAAAATTATCAACTGCAGGGATACACAGCAGTATTTAACCATGAGACTACAGATAATATGGACAGGCGCCCTTATCATGGAACAGCAGTTTATGTGAAAAATGTCTACAACACAACCTGCATCTCAAAGCTGAACACTGGTTCCATGGAGTTCATCATGGTAAATATACATGTAAACCAAAGTAGAGTTGTCCAAGTTGTAGTTATTTACAAATATCCATCTTGCTCTTTTGGGGAATTCAAACAGGATATGAATGTGCATATAAAGCCCTTGATTGATAAACAGAAAGACTTGGTATTCTTAGGAGATTTTAATTTTGATTTGTTTGCTGGGCATACAGACTTTCTAACTTTTATGGAAAGAGGCTTCAGCTGTAAACAAATTGTGAGTAAGACTACTCATGACTCTGGTTCGAAACTTGACTTGATTTTTACAAACATATCTCCATGTGAAACAGATGTGATTGAAGCATACTGGTCAGATCATAAAATGGTGTACTGTGCATTTGATAAGACGTAAGCACTAAATACAATGGGGCACGAAAGTAAAAAAAAAAAAAGCAGAGGGAGATCCATAATTATGCCCCCTCCCTCATCCCATTGTCCCATCTTTGTATACCCCTCAAATTTTTGGGGGTATACTGGATTCAACATGTCCATCTGCCTGTGTCTTAATTTGTCAAAGTTAATTTTATTTAATATGCTGTCATGACCAGCAGCTAAAATGATTTAGATCAAGGTCACAAAGTTTATATGTTTATGTTTTTGGTTTTGGGTGAATATTAGGTTATATATACTTTGGCAAATTAATTATTAAGGTTTCTTATGAAAAAGAGATCTGTCGTGATCTCATTGGATGTATTGATTGTACAAGATCATTCAGTAATATGACTAAGAAGTTAAGTATTCTTTGATCCAAAACATTTTAAAGCTTGAACAGTGGGTAACTGTGTTCTTGATTCACTAGAGATTAACATGACCTTCAGCTAATTACACGTCAGCAAAATTCAGGCCATCCCCTTGGCCATTTGCAATAATTCTAGCTAGGTTACAGAGATTGAAGTACATGTATGTCTTCTCTTATTCCCTTTTTGGGGTATTAGCCCTATTTGGACATTTTTTAAAACAACCCACTGTTTGAAAATTTGAATTTTGTACTGTAATCTTTGTATTATATAAAACCTCTGTTTTTAGATGAATACATCTACCTTTTAGACCTGTTTGTTAATTACATATTGAATCCCTATTGTATTTATGTACATGTATATATGTTTACTTTCTTAAGATTTTATTCGTATAAATTAGATAATTTTTAGATAATTTTTTGCTATGACTACAATTTGTGCTAAATTCTTAATGCATATTTAAATTAAAATGAAAGGTTGTCATATTCAC
This sequence comes from Saccostrea cuccullata, assembly GCF_032062105.1. Classification (NCBI taxonomy): domain Eukaryota; kingdom Metazoa; phylum Mollusca; class Bivalvia; order Ostreida; family Ostreidae; genus Saccostrea; species Saccostrea cuccullata. The sequence continues at coordinate 7,064 of NW_026922360.1, read as the reverse complement.
AAATAGTTGCATTTTTGGCCATTGTCAGTTGATCAACTGTTGATTTTATTTCAGAAAATTTGTAAAATTACATTTTTTCAATCCACATGTATATGTGTAACAACTCTACTGAATGTCAAGTTTGTGAAATTGATTTATTTTACTTTTTTTTTTACAAGTAATCATCTACATGTACATGTATATTCAAAATAATAGTGCATAATATCATTTTGTAGAATATTGTATTGGATATATCTTGTCTATTCTGTGTACAATTCAGTGTACATGTGTATTACCATTTATAGAGTTCATATATCTTACATGTACAAACAATAATTATGTTTCAGAAATTGAGAATCATCTGTCCCTTAGTATGACATTTGGATTTAAATACCGACAACACAATTTTGTGTTGGGAACTCTTTTATCCTGATATTTTGTAATATTTCTTGAAGAACATTGAAGGACACTCTTTGATAGACTGCAGTGATTGTGATTTGTGACTCTAGAGCATTTCATTACTTGTGATTCGATCTGACTCTTCCAGCTAGCCTACTTAATTTGTGTGATACTCATCTTCTCATAATTAATGCCAGATATATCATTGCAAAAATTAAATATGTGTCACCTTAGAAAATGTGCAAACCATTAAGTTGGATGTCTCCATTGACTGCATGCCTTTAATCTTTTGCTGAAATATTTTTTTGCACTTTTACTTTGGATTTGTGCCTGTTTGTTTTAGTTTTCTTAATTTGATTATAAGTTAGAAAATCATGATAAGACTGCACATACAAAATATTAAATATATTTTACTTAATAATAATAATTCTTATTTGTACTATAAACTTCTTTGTAAATTATGCTTCTTAAAAAAACTTGTGTAAATAACATACAATGCTTACAATTTAAAAATGTCACTACATTGTCACAGTTGAATTTTATATATAAAAAAACTCAGATTCCCTGATTCAAATGAATAAGACGTATCAGGACATGTAGATTTTTGTGAACATCACGTGCATTAAGATCAAATTTAATGTGTACAAAATATATGATTTAAAGGTAAGTATGGAAAGAGGGGGTCAATGGCCAGCCCGTAAAGGGAGGTAAACCTACCTCTTTTAGAAGACAAAAAAATTACTGATGAATATAATTGCACATACAATATGCTACATCTGTAATAAAAACTTCAGAGGAATAAAAGCGCTCCCTTAAATTGTTCAACAAGATTCTTTGAATCAGGGGTTCTGGTAATGCAATTATGTAAACATAAGGTACTATGCATATTGGTAAAACTTGAAAAATCTTCTTTTTTCAATCACTTACACATAAACCTTTCCCGCTTTCGTTTTCGCTTTCATTGGGAAAGGTATGTATATTGTGTGATTGTATTTTTCAAAAAGTGATTTATATATTTAAGACAAAAATGCATATTTTGACTGCATTTTCAAATCTTTTTCCAATGCTTTATACAGTATACTCTTTATTAAGATTTATTGTCATTTACAATCATTATGTTTTAAATTTAATTATACATCTACTGATTTAATGATGTTTTTGACTTAATTACTACCTGGTACTTCACATGTATGTATGTGCATGATTTAAGTTTCAAGATAAGAAATGTATTTAAAAAATATGTATATTCTAATATCAAATGTGTCAACATAGTTTAATATGTATCATCTTGTTTTGAACATTTTATCGGTTATTTTACTCATATTGTTGTCTGCAAATAATTACTTAAGAATTGCATAACTTTCTGAATAAAGTTTTAAGCACAACCATGTATTTTCCTTATTTACTGAAGGAAATTTAGTTACTGATTGCACTTTTCAAGCTTAATGCAAAATGCAGTAATTAATGAACAATCTTTGGCTCATAAATGGAATTACAGTATGTGCATATATGTCTGAAGCTTAGATGATAAAACTTCTTAGTAAAAAGAACACAATTAGTCAAATTGGAATTTAAGCATCCAAATCATTAAAATGGATTCGATATACTTGTAACATGACACTTTTGGAAGTCAGGAGACATAATAAAAGAAAAAAAACATTCTAATTTTGAAAAGATGGCTCAGAATTTCTGTGAAATACTTTGAAAATGCTACCCCTCCAACAGTTTTGGTCTGATTTGTATATAACTTGGCACGCAAGTAGACTACACTAAGATACATAATTCTGTTTATCGGTTTTTGATTTCGATAAACGGTGTTGCCGTGGTTACTAAAAATAGAAATTTCTGTGAAATTCTTTCAAAATGCTACTACTCCTACAGTTTTGTTCTGATTTGTATATAACTTGGCACACAAGTAGACTACACTAAGATACATAATTCTGTATATCGGTTTAAATGATGAATGGGTGTTGCCGTTGTTACTAAAAATAGACATTTCTGTGAAATTCTTTCAAAATGCCTTGTCTCCTACAGTTTTGGTCCCATTTCAATATAACTTGGCACAAAAGTAAGCTACATAATTCTGTTTATCGGTTTTTGATTTTGATGAATCGTGTTGCCGTGGTTATTAAAGATAGACATTTCTGTGAAATTCCTTCAAAATGCTACGTCTCCTAGAGTTTTGGTCTGATTTCAATATAACTTGGCACAAGTAGACTGCACACCCAGATACATAATTCTGCGTATCGGTTTTTGATTTCGATAAACGGTGTTGCCGTGGTTACTAAAAATAGAAATTGCTGTGAAATTCTTTCAAAATGCTACATATCTTGCAGTTTTGGTCTGATTTCACTCTATCTAACTTGGCAGTTGGCACACAAGTAGACTTCACTAAGGGGACGACCATTTGATTCTGAGGGGGGGGGGGGGGGCTGGCAAAGTTTTTTGAGACGGATTATTTATTTTTATGCCTGTCAAGGACAGATTATTTATTTTCAAGATTATCGAGGACAGATTATTTATTTTCTTCCTTGATCGATTGATTCTAAAAGACTAATCATTTATATACCATAGGCGTATTCAGGAGGGGGGGGGGGACGTGTATAACTTCGTTCAAGCAAGAGGTCTGGGGCCGCCTTAAGGCCCCCAGTGGGTCCTGGTTGAAGCACTGGTGGGGGCCTAGGGAGGGAAATTCCCCAGAATCTCTTGGGTTTTCGGGTATTTTGAGAATAAAACCAGGACAATTATACATGTAGTGGTATTGGTTATTATTTACCAAAGTATGACATTATTAATATTGGTCATGTCATACTTTGAATGAAGGGGGTCCAGGGGGTGAAGCCCCTTGAAGCTCGTGGGTTTTTGTGTATTTTAAGAGTAAAACCAGGCACAATTATGTAGGAATTGGTTAGTTATGTTCCAAAGTATGACATAATTAATACTGGTCATATCATACTTTGAATGAAGGGGGCCTAGGGGGCGAAGCCCCCTGAAGCTCTTGGGTTTTTGTGTATTCTAAGAGTAAAACTAGGCACAAAAATATTGGTATTGTACTAAACTTTGGCAATATTAATATTATTCATATCATACTTTGAAATTTTAGGGGAGGGATCATACACATGTACGCCTTCCTTAAATCCGCCACTGTATACTTTGTATTAATTTATCGGGAGGTATACTTCTTTGACAAGAAAATTTATCTTTTGTGGTGTTTAAGAATTGGCTTGTATTTAAAGTGATTCATCACATCTACTGAGTGCACATTACCATGCTGATCAACTGACTACAAGTATCCAGTCTGGTAATCTGATTTTAAATACTATTTGGTTCTAAAATGGCGAGCGAAGCGAGTCAGAAAAATGCTGAATTGAAGATTCTGAGGTTAAATTGAACGTAAATAAAAAGGTATTTTCACAATATTTAAATATCATAAGTCAAGGTCAGATTATTTATTTTCTTTGCAGAGGAGGACAGATTATTTATTTTCAACATTTTCAGGGACAGATTATTTATTTCCAAAATCTGCCAGCCCCCCCCCCCCCTTCAGAATCAAATGATCGTCCCCTAAGATACACAATTCTGTATATCAGTTTTTGACTTCGATGAACATTATTGCCTTGGTTACTAGAAATAGAAATTTCTGTTAAATACTCTCAAAATCCTACTCCAAATACAGTTTTAGTCTGATTATAATATAATGTGGCCTGGAAGTAGACTACACTAAGAACATTAAGAGACTTAATCAAGGATCATTACATATGTATTCTATTTATTGCTGTTGTAAAGTTTCAATACCCAACTGCTTAAGTACTTTTCTCTTCCTTTGCTCTAAGTACAAACCAGTAGAGCTTCAGTCTTTGACGGAGACTTATGGTCTTTTCGTGTTTTGATATCGTTTAATCATCACTTTTCAAAAATGTTTTTAATTTTTATAATGGTTATCAATACTAAATTTTATCATCCTATGCTATTCAACAAATTTTTTATTCTTGATACTGTATTTATAAATGTATTTTCAACTATGTTGTACAGCGCTTTAGAGTAATTGTTTTTATTATATAAGGCGCTCTATAAATTTTGTATAATAATAATAATGATCCATGTCGTTTGTAATACAAGCAGGATCTCGATAATCGTGCATATTGTAGCATCTCTATGTTGTTTTGTTTTAAATCAAAGCTATCTTAGGTCATTTTTATTTTATTAGTTGTTTTACGGATCCGTCGACCTCATTTTTTGTAGTTTTGGAATAAAAATTCAATTCAATCCTTTTTTTATTACCTACGACCGAATTCTTCTTCAATCATAACAAAAAAAAAATCCGGAAATGATCGTACCTGGTTTAAATGTTACATATTCGTGATCAAAATCATGTAAACGCTTAAAATAGTGACCTTTTTAAGGAACTGATTCAAACGTTTTATAGTTTAAGATGAATATAAGCATGGTTTTAAGGTCAAGAAGAACAAGCATGGCGTTTTATTTCAAAACAGAATTTAAGTGCTTTAAAGATAATAGTAAGTGTAGGACAGTTTTCGTGAAAAGTATTAAAGGATGACCAGACAGTCGGCGATGCTGTATACGGTCTCATTGGTGAATGGAACAGGACAGACTAAATAAACGGTGTATGAATGCAGGTAGGGTTGCATAAATGCTAGTGATATGCATAATTCTGTTCAATAAAGAATTTTTATTTCCAATTGAATTTTTTTCTGGTATGGATAAGAAGCTGTTCGTTATCTATAAATGTACATGTACTATATTGATTTTTTCAGCCCAGGACAGAACATTCATTATTTGTCGAGAGTGTGGAAAGAGGAGAGTCATATATTGTGCTGAGAGACTTAATCATGACCAAACTAGGGAAATTGAAAAAGTCCAGGACACCTTCGATTATGTGTGTGGATCAACCCTTTTTCCATTTAGTCCCAATACTTTGCCACCGTTTTTGTTAGAGAGTCTCAGGAGTGCGCAAATCCCACAGAGACAACTTATTATTCTGGTAAGATTGTTTGTGTCCTATGAAGGTGTACTGATTTTTTTAAGATTAATTCTGTTTAATAGTGTTTTAAAAAGGTACTACTTGAATTTGATAAAACTTTTACTATTATGTTGCAGGAGTGTGTGCAAAGTTTGCCGACATTTGTTTTTTCTGTGGTGACTTGGACATATTGGAGGGGGGGGGCGTATCCAGTCTTACACAGAGAAATTCAGCATTGTTAGACCAATCTGTTTTTCCTGTATGGAGGAACGGCCACCTGCAGTGAGAAATGCCAAGAAAATAACAAAGAAATAAACTTTTTGTTCCATGTTTCAATCGATATGCTGCATTAAAAGTTTTGAACATCAAATACCTTCTTTTTTTTTTTGTAGCCACCTAATGGATATTTTCAATAAAAAAAATCCGTAAAACAACTAATAAAAAATAAAAAAAAAAAATGGCCTTATAATCAACAAAACAACTCAAGAGTCGCGAAGGAAGTTGTTGATCCTCACGTCGCGGGTAAGACCATATTAACCGAGGTCCCTTGTCGCAGTAGGTGTTGGCACGAAAAAGCTTAAGATCCCTCACGATGACTTTGAGTGCCAGGTACATTGTATAGGACAAAATTTGCAGCCCTCCGCCGCCATAAAGGAGTGAAAAAAAATGCTGCGGACAAAGATTTTTCATATAATTCTGCTTAGTCCTGGAAAGATGGTTCAAGGTCACTGCATCCATTGACCAATGGCACTTGAGTGAAGTATTATTTCAGCAATATTTCGGCGGATGTTTGTTTATTGAGTAGTGTTTTGAAAATCTTTGGTTTCTCTGGCGGCCCCGCGTGGGCCTACTCTTTTTCGAACTCCAAAGGAAAAAAAATCCACGATCTTTTACGTGCCGAAGGGGTTGTTCCCATCCGACGGACTTAAAATTTAAAAATATGTAAACTGTTAAAAATAAAATGATCTTAATATTTCTCATAAAAATTGCTCTAATCATTTCTAAATTTTATTGTAAAAATCTGTTTCATGTAAATATTCTAAATATAGCAAGAGCTGAATTAATTCTGATGAAAAGCTGCTGAATTCTTTGATGTAAATTATTGACAAGCAAGTTGATAAAACAAGAATATCAACAGTCTCGTTTCAAGTCATCATTTCGTAAATTCTATGTTCGATACAATGACCTAATCAGCAAATACAATTGATCATTGAGACAAATGCTTTCTGACGTTTTCATACAAATTATTTGTCAATTATTTATACACTGAATTGACGACGGATTTTTCCGTTATTTCCCGACCATGACAAAGAGCACACAGCGGGTGTGACAGGTCAGCAGGGGATGCTCATTCCTCCATGGCACCTGATCCCATCTCTGATGTTTCGGAGGTCCGTGTTTGCTCTGCTCCTATTTTGTATGGTTTTATGCACTTTGATATTGAATACTTGTCGTTTCTCCATATCCTTCTTTGATGAAAAAACACAATGACCAATTACTTGTTCTATACTAAAACAGACTGGTGTTAATTGTAAAACAATAAATACAGGAAACTGTATTTGAAAGATCTCCATGGGTTTTCGTGGGATACTAGTGTTAATTGTAAAACATTAAACACAGGAAAGTTCTTCATAGATTTTCGTGGGATATCGATATCATTTTTTTCAGGGAATGCGTTAAAACTCAATAAAATCTTCGAGGACAG
>NW_026922359.1:0-20213 GCF_032062105.1 Saccostrea cuccullata | reverse complement strand
TGACTTTTATCACCCGAGGCTGGGGGATTGAATGTCCGAAGTGCTGGCCATGAGAAAATGCAGAATTCATAGTGTTCACAATTAACGGGTTAATTTAGCAGTGATTGGCAGTCTGTAGGCTTGGCAGTTCTTAATATTTAGCTAAATTTTTGTGTGCTCAATTAGTTACTCAATGGTCTTTTTTAAAAGTTTAGGGAATACAAATTAAACTTTGTTGGAAACTTTGGGGTTTTTATTTAAAAACAGAAAATTTCGGTGTAACAGTCTCTATATTTTAACTCCTTTAATGTTACTTGGTAATACACATGTAGTTTTTAAATTTTTCCCTTTCTAAAGGTGGACTATTAAGGGGGTGGGAAAGATTGTAGCCTTTTTTTTCATTCAATTTAACTTGTTTACAAACGATATACTTTTGCATTGTCTTTTATATTTAAAAAAAGGTGCAATATGTTGTTTTCGTTTTTGGAAAAGGGACAGGTTAATTTAAAACCCCATTTAGCCCTGGGTTTCTTTGTTTTTTGAGATGCAGCATTATAAAAAAAAATCTGTGATCTGGGGTCATCCCTAACAAATTGACTTTTGATTTAAATTTTGGCATACTCAAAAATCACAGTAAGGTAAGAAAATGGTCCTTTCCAAATATTCACATTTTATGCAATTTCATCAATTTTACAGCTCATTTTGTTTCCAAAAACATAGACCAATAGCTTGCCTATCTAACAAATTCTTATATTTCATGCACTTATAACAAAAACTTATATAAAAACATCAGATAGCGAAGCTTGTGTTGTATGTTTCATAAAATTTAAAAAGTATATAAAAATTGTCAAACAAAATTTTTTAAGCAGTTGTGGTACTACTTTTGATTGAACCTTGTTTCTAAAACCAGCATTCCTTTTTTATTGGCTGGTCCCCTTTGCACCTTTGTATAATGACATTTTAGGGCAACGGGTTTTTTTATTTCAAATCATTTAATCAACATCTGTGTTTGTCATTAATTAAACATGGTCATATTTCCACTTTCCATAATAAGTAACACAGGTTCCAGATAGAAGGGGTTTATCAACAGCTATGTAAAGGAAGGTCAAAATTCACATTCCTGGTGCACCATATTGGAAGCTTAATTGTGAGTCATTGAAATTTTAAAAAGCCACAGAAATTAATTAACGACATGATCATGAATTAATTTATTTTTTCAATTATTTATAAAATCTTGTAAAATTACAATACTTGATAGCAATGCAATGGAAAGTTTTTCGTCAAATTTGACTCATAGTCTTAACATGACGCAGCACAGATACCCAGAAGACTAGACTCACTGTTTTAAAAAATACAAGAATGCTAAAATGAATATTATATAATTGTTAAAAATTAAAAGAAAATAATTTATAAAATACAATTTGTATAGAATATAAATTAATTATAGCATTGGAGCTGCGAAATTTAGAAATATGGTAAAACAAAAAGCGTATTCGTGATTTACATCAAAAGTCAAGGACATAAACTATTTTGTTTGAGCTGAAATTTGGAATTTTAATTGTTTTATAGTATAATGTATATTTTGAAAAGTACTGGGAGCTGATCCTGGTAGCATAACATTATTTATTTTTAACAAAATTTTAAAGTAATTTGAAATTTTTTAGATATAATAAGCATGTTGGCAAAATATTCAGTACTTAGCAAAAGCACAGCTAGCCCCCAGCACTTTTTGGGTAGAGAAAATAAACATCTTTAAATGTGTATTAATTTTTTTTTTGAAAAACAAGCGTATGCCCTTGCCCATCTTCATTTCCTACATTCAGCTTAAAATAATATTTTTATACAAGTCAAGTGACAACCAGCTGATGCATGCGGTATGACTGTCAATAACTACGGCCAAGTCCTATCCATTAAATGTATTTATCCCGCACTTTTAAAGAAAATTCGGGTTTTGTGTTACTCATGCCGTCCGTTGTCTGTCCCCTGTCCTTCCGTCCGTCCGTCTGTCACACTTTTTTTCCCTGAATCCTCCTACATTTTACATAGTAGCTTAATCATCTTTTGGGAGATGGTTGGTGGTGTCATGTAGATGTGCAGTAAGGTTTTGGAATTTTGATTTTTCCCCGGGGGGTCAAATGGGGGGGCAAAATGTTTTTTATGAAAAAGCCCCATCTTCTCTGAACTCCTCTTTCATTTTATTCAGCAGCCTAATTACCTTTTGGGAGATGGTTGGTGGTGTCTTGGAGATGTGGAGTAAGGTTTCGGAAATTTGATTTTGCCCCAGGGGGTTAAATAGGGGTCGAAAAATAATGTTTTTTTTATGCAAAAAGCCCCTTTCCCCGAACTCCTTCTACATTTTACACAGTAGCCTATTCATCTTTTTGGGAGATGGTTGTTGGATTAGGTAAAAAGCAGAAAGGTTTCGGAAATTTATTTTGTCCCGGGGGGGGGGGTAAAAAGGGGGGGAAAAAGACCTTTTTATGCAAAAAGACCCGTCTTCCCTGAACTCCTCTTACATTTTGTCGCAGCCTAATCACCTTTTGGGAGATGGTTGGTGGGGTCATGTAGATGTGCGGTCAAGGATCGGAATTTTGAATTTACCCTGGTCAAATGGGGGTCGAAAAAATGATGTTTTTTATGCAAAAAGCCCCGTCTTCCATGAACTCCTTCTACATTTTACACAGTAGGCTTATCATCTTGGGAGATGGTTAGTGGTGTCAGGTAGATGTGCAGTAAGGCTTGGAATTTAGATTTTGCCCCGGAGGGTCAAATGGCAGTAAAAATGACGTTTTTTTATGCAAAAAGCCCCATCTTCCCTGAACTCCTCTTACATTTTACACAGCAGCCTAATAACCTTTTGGGAGATGGTTTGTGGTGTCATGTAGATGTGCAGTTAGGTTTTGGGATTCTGATTTTGCCCGGGGGTCAAATGGGGGGTCAAAATGATGTTTTTTATGCAAACAGCCCCATCTTCCTTGAACTTCTCTTACTTTTTACACAGTAGCATAATCATCTTTTGAGAGATGATGGTGGTGTCATGTAGATGTGCAGTACGTGGGTATGTTGAAGGAAGACATATAAGTAATTTCTTGGGAAATTTAGTCTTTTGAAAAAAAATTTAGTTTAATAAATTACCAAAACCACTGATAAATGTAAACTGTTATTTACTATTGCATACAAATAAAAGCGTGTCTAACGCAAAGACGTGCATCACCGCCACGGCATCACGTGACTTTTATTAATAGCAAAATTTTCCTTAATAAAAAAGCTTACAGAACAACAAAACCCGGAGTTGATAATTTCTTTGAGTATGTAATATAGCTGAAAAACATCTATTTTGTCTAAAAAGTGCTGCTAGAATCCAACTATCTTGTCTGTAAAATATTTATTCCACACATTCGCACGAAACCTTACCCTTGGTTTTGAATTTTCTACATATGAATCGAGATTTTTCCTACAACCATGCTTAACTCGGGATTCTAGCAGCATTTTCCAAGTTTGTCAAAACATAAACTTTAAATCTGTACAAATCGTATGTTTTAAAATATCCAGCTTATTGTTGTTCTGTTGCATATTTTGGTCAAGAATAACGGACAATAGGCCGACCGGGATACGTAATATAAATGACTCTCTTCGAAAGAGAATATAATCGATGAAAATAAATTAGCATACCTGTTTAATTTATTGAACTTCATATGAATTTACAGTGCTGCTATCCCACATGTTGACATGGGATGGGGTCGGATAGGATTAGGATTGAGGATTCACGATAGAAACATATAAGGTTAATCCAATCCTATCCTATCCTGTATCCTACAGCCAATCAGATTCTAGCAAATGTTTATTCATATTTCAGAATAAATTACAAAAACGAAATACGATATAAAATGTTTACAAAAGAAATATTTATCAATTTTCAATAGAAAATAAAACATTCATTTCTATTTAAACACAGATTTACATTATAAACTTCGAGTAACACGGCGTACGATCTAACCGTGAACGATCACCGGAAGAATTTGGGAATGTAAACAACGAAAGTACAGACATCGAAAGACCGTATTTCTTTAGCTTGTTTGGATGATTTAACCGATTCTTACTTGTGTAAAAGTGCGATACATGTTTTTCTGTTAAATACCCTCTGTTTGTTTGGATAATTCTACAGGAACCGTCAACAGCGGACTTGAATAGATGATGTGCGAGATCATGTAAGTATACTTCACACTGTGCACTGTACATATGTGCATTTTTATACATATTTATCCCTTTAAACAATGTTCTAATGTCTTAAAATATAAACATTTTATTCTTTTTAATATAAACAAAAATTAGGATCAGGAAAAAAGAAGTAGTGTACTCAGAAAGGGGGGGTTAATATTTACAAATACTATGTCATATGATTCAATCAGCTATCAATGAGCTCTAAGACTAAAACAATCATATGTATTATGCCTTTATCAGGTTGTTACTCTTATCATTTCCCTAATAAGGTCAGAATTTTTTTTTCATTTCTGTATAATAATAAATGAATGTAGAATCATCATGACCATTTCTAATGCTTCTGCTTAAATGTTTAATAACACATGTAATAAGCTCACTCAGCAGTGCACTTACATATTATACATGTATGTATGATGTAATTGTGAGTTATGAAACATAAATTAATCTTTTAATTTTAATCATTACAGAAAATGGAATGCCTGCACTCATGCGTCATCACGGTATAAAGGATTTCAACTTAAAAAGTATGTATGATTTTATTTTTATCATGTATTTTTACATGGTAATAAAAAACATATTAAACATCATTATTTGAATTGACGTGACATGTCCGCAGTTTCTGGGAACAAGTGATTTCTTGTTTCAAAAATATTGAGAGTAAAACTGAAAGAAATGTTGAATTTTTCTGGTTATCATGTTGTTGTTACATAGATTTTTCATATTCAAATTTCAAGACCAAAAAAAAGACAAACAAACAAAACAAATTAAATAGATAAATACAAGCAGAAAATAGAGAAAAGTCACTAAAACAAATGTATTCATACTTGTTAGCAAGTTGACAAGATAAAATGAATTATAGTGTACAAGTAAATTATGTTAAATAAGATTTTCAGAAAAAATTATATGCCTGAGGTTGCAGTATAAGATTTTATTTTTCATGATTTCTAAACGCATTACTTTTGGGAGAAGAAAAAGGTGAAATTAAAACCAATTTTACATGAAAAGTGAAAGATAATCACAATCAAAAACATTTTAAACATGTTAAATGTGTATGAAATGTGTATGACAAAATTTACAATCATGAATCAACATTCATAATTTATTTCAGGAAACCCTGAACATTTGCAGCTGTACAGAATGCAGTTCATGCCATATGCTGTTAGAGTAAATGATGAAAGATGTTCAAACCACTATCAAAGAGTCCTAAGTCTAAAATCATGGTGCTATTTGTTAAGGAGATAGATGTTTGTTTTTACTGTGCATTGTTGACATTTGTAGAACTGTTCGTTTTATGACCATCTCTCTGACAATAACTCTGACATTTGAATTTCAATTTGAGCGTCGGTTAAGAAAGCCAATTTATATGCATTTAAAACATTATACAAGTGTAATAAAAACATTGATAAACTTAAATTTAAACAAAGTACATGTACATGTATCTGTGATCTTGGCATTGAAATTCATAAATGCTGTACATGGATACTTTTAATGACTGTCTCGTGGTAATCGATACACATTGTAATTGTTAAAAATATTGTGTGAGGAATCAAGTATGTTTTCCTCGTTAAATACTGAAAAATTTAAGATCAATTTCAAGGTCAAATACAAAGTTTACTCAAGAATGTGTTATAAATGCTAAAATACTGTGACTTCTTATGCATGTTTTATACGATCTAAGGAATATGTGTGGAGCATTTTAATATCCTCAATCAGACACTGATTAACATTAAAGATCAAATGCAAAGGTCAAATAAAACTTGCTTTACTCAAGAATAAGTTTTACATGTAAATACTGTGAATTCTGAATTTCTCATGCATGTTTTATAAGAATTGTTAGGATCATGTGTGACCTTATTACGAATATTTATTAATGTCAATCTGTCAACCAATATCAAATTTAGAAAATATATTCTATTAAACATAAATTATTAAATGTTACACATCAAAATTGGAAATTGAAATACATTTGTACGGTGCTCACTGACCATAAACTGAGGAGAAACTGAAGTTAAAGATAAAAAAAATTAACATTTTGAATATCTTGAATTTTATTCAACTATATATTTTATGTTTTGCATGTTTGAAAAATCTTCACAAAAAAAATATGAATTTAAATTAAAAAAAAATCATACATTTAAAATTTTGTGTATAATAAGACAATTTCACATTTAAAATGTTTAATATGTGAAAGTCAAGATATTCTAGATCTAAATTTTGACTTGTCTGTTTGGTTTATGGTCTAGTCATATCATATTTTCTTTTGTATACAGAAAAACCTGTTACACAGGCACAGTTAGACTATAAATGTACACACGTGTTATTTTCATGGTGCTCAGTTTAATGGGAAAAAATAAAATTTTACATGAAACATATACTTAAACATTATTACCGTATAGGCCTATGATTTTTAAAAATAATCAAATATTACACACCCAAGACGCAAGTAGGGATCCCGGTATCCCGATTCGTTGTTAGTAGGAAAATTAAAACACTAAGTATACTTTTTCTTAATTCTTCTGGTAGGCCAATTTCTTTACATATGTTTGCAAAATCAGTACTTGTGCACGTGTTAATTACGATCCGTTTGTTAATATTTTTTTTTAACATGGTAATGATAATTCCTAAATTTAATTCTGCGCGGTGGAGTCGGGAATTATGGAATGCCGATCTCGATTATTTTTCTCCATTAAAATATATAACATTTAAATGCACTACCATAACTATAACTGATTTTTCTTTCTGGTAATTCCATTTTTTTTTCGTTTTATCAAATTAATTCCTAAATATTAAAAAACTGAGAGTTGCAGGATAGGATAGGATAGGATTAGACTGAAATCACAGGATAGGATTGTGGATCCAGTTCACGATAGGATAGGATAGAATTGTCAACTTATAGGATAGCAGCACTGTAAGACAATATTTCCGATTTTTCCAACCTCCACTTTACGTATCTTTAAATTTGATAAAACAATTTTCTTTACACGACATGATCAATTTCCGAGTTACTGGTTAACACATATGACCATTTTTTTCAATCATAATGACTGTTACAGTATAACAAAATAAAAACCTTTTATTTTTGTTAATGTTTACACGTTTCTTATCATTTTCTAGGGTTAAATAACCCTTAATACTTCGTTCACGAAACCAGATTTCTAAAAATTGACATCCTCCTTTACTATGGACCTCATAATGCAGCGCTGATTTAGCCGAGGTAATATTTTCGCCATATGCTTTTATGAACAAAAACAAGGTTTTAGTCATTTTGCTCCAAACGGAGGGCAAATTGATTGGAAATTTGACGTTTGTTTTGCAAAAAGCCCTGTCCTCCCTGAAGTCCTCCTTTATGTTACTCAGAAGCCTAATCATCTTTTAGGCGAGTTAAATATTTTGAAAATTATGGATATCGAACATCTATCAAGGGGTCCAAAAGCTATACCTAGGAAACGTAGAATTCTTATGTGTAATTAATATACATGTCACCTGTGAGTCATATCTCATCTCAATCAAAAGTTATAAGCAAATGCAACAATTTTGAAAAGTAGGTTAGGCTTCAAGGTCCAGGTTATAGAAATAGTCATGAATTATTTGGAAAAGTCTTATCTCAGGTAATAATATACATGGTTGATAAATTGTATTTGCCGACACTTTTCTCTTTCAAAATGATGAATTTATAACAATTTAATTTTTTTCCAAGTAGGTCCACTTGCTTGTTACACGAACGAAAAACCATGCACGAACAGGAAATTACTAGTACATGTACATAAGTTTTATATGAATGCCTTGTCTCTTCTCGTTCAGTAGATATGACCGTGATGAACAAGGTTAAATCGTACCAGGCAGATGGACAAGTGTACCACAGGGTCATATTTCTTATATAACCCATACGGGTAATCTTGGCCAAGTGGTTCTAAGAAGTAAAAAATGTTTTCAGACAAACAGATGGGCGACACGTCTAGAAACACTGTGGAAATTGAAGAACCAGAAAAGCTCATAATGATATTTTGAAAGGGTTATAATATGATATACAAAATCATGTTTTTTTAATGCAGAGATATGCATGACCAATGACCATGTTTTATATTTTCTTTAGTAATTTGTTTGTTTGTTGTAAATACATTAAGGAGACACCACCAAATTTAATGAAGACAAGATGTGTTTTTGAAACACTTTTTCCCATATGGAAGTATTTACAGGTATTGTTAAATATATGTCAAACTCAAAGGTAATGTCAAAGGGTTCAAATTGTTGGTATCCATTGAGAAAAAAATAATGGATTTAAATAGTAATCCCTAGTTTTTTAATGACAAAAAATTACATCTTAATTTTTTTAAGTGGTTCAAACTCTAGGGTTAAGGTCAAACATATTTATACCTGTTTGACAGTTGTCACAAAATACACATTTAGGCATTTTTCCCTAGCACCTTTTTGGATAAAAATTTAGGAAAAACTTAAAGTTTGATTTTTCTGTAAAAATGTGTATAGTGCAAAAAGGTAAAAATTAATGGTACCCAAATAAAAGGTCTTAATTGTCACAAGAAATAAACCTATATAATGTGGAAGCCATTTATATAGAATCCCACTTAAAACTTATGGGGCAAGGTTATAATTTCTGCAAACATATTTGATTCTCACATACTTTTAATCACAAGAAACGAAATATGTATAATTATAGTCAAATGGAAAAAAAATATACTATTTTACATGTAATCACAAAATAAGTTGCTTTGCTCAAATGAACATGTGTAGGGATATTGGACCCCCCCCCCCCTCCTGGAATCAACTTTGTTATTCCAACTGAATTACTATATACGAGGGCTGTTCAAAAATTAGGTACTGTGATATTATTTACAATTTCCAGACGTCATATAGTTATGAAATTTCACAGAAATATCTGATTCAAAAATTCCAGCAAATTTTAAGCAAAATTTCAGTATTTTAAAAACATTCTCTTCTAATTATCGGTATGCTGATATCGCTGATGGAGAGGTACGGAGCACGACAAAAAATTTGAAGCAAAAACATGCAGAATCCAAAATTTAACTCAATGATTTTCTATAATTCGCGATATTTTTCGACATTTTCTCGAATATATCTTTAAATCGTATGATTATAATACATAAGATTTCTGACGTGATATTTGAAGTACGTACAGAAATATAGTGGTTTTTCTCTAATGCGATTCCCGTGAAAACGACTGTGAAAATGAGTTTCCTGAATTGACGGCGCACCACACTTTTGTTAAATTATGTGTAATGCTCACTATATCGCCAACATAGATCCAAAATATGCGTAATAAAACATGTAGTAAACTAGGGTATTCGTGACATTCGTCCTCAAAAAGCAAATTGAAATTTTAGACGGTTAGACCTATGTCAAGGGGCTTATGCGTGAGGACAGGAAGAAGATTATCGATGAAAACTTTGTCCGGACTGTAAAGAACGTGATTGGGAGTCACCAATATCACACTATATCTCATTAATACCTGCAGTTTTTGGTTTTAAAACAAAAAAAGAATATTCTTTACTTGTTTATTACATTTTAAGCTTGACAAGAAATGGTGTTTGGATGATGAGTAGATAAGGTAACTCAAACTGTGCAGGTACTCTTGGGGAAATGTTGAGAAAATGAAAGCTCAATAACATATTTTTTTAATATGCCTGTGACGTCGAAGATTTTGCTGCTCCATGACTTAATGATATGTCATGAAATATTACTCAAAATTGATACCAATTTACAACATTTTGATATGAAATTTTGAAGACCACCTAAGTAAAGATTCTTTTATATTATGTGTGACATTATGCCCGTTTCTGTCGTCAAATATTTTTTCTGTGCAACAAGTCCGCGTAATTTTTTAACGGCCCTCGTACTGAAGCAAATTAAAAATGACTTTGGACATCTTCCCCTAACTTAGAAAACATTGACCCCACTATCATTGTTTTTATTTTGTTTATTTGTTTTCAGTTTTTTTTTCTCCCTTGTCAGGAAATTCTTGGCTGGAATTTTTTGACCGAGATGTGAACCCCCCTCCCCACTCCCGAAAAAAAATTCTGGATCCGCACCAGTATTGGTAGTAACTGAATGTCACATCGACAGATAGCTTCACAATATGAAATTCGTCTAGTGTGGCATGCGATGATCTTTGACCCTTTTTGAACTTTAACCTAATCGTTTGGGTTTATTTTAAGCCCCACTTAAACTTGTACTTACCGACTGCCATAGGTCTTGTAAACTTCATGAAATATAATCCAATTACAACACAAAATGAATTAATCCAATGCACACCAGACTGCAGCATGTCTAATGCTATTCCATTCGGTAAACCTTCATCGATTCCGTCACCTTATCAGATGAAGTGGGAATCGGCCGAGGTGTGCCGAATTGAGTTTAATCTTAAAATATGATAATGGGTGACTCAACGTGATGTGATGTAGAAATTTACACGTTAAAATGTATAGCACAAGAAAAAGGACTTAAGCCAGAATGTACAAAAATCCGCCCTGTCATCGAAACGGATGAAACTTTTTCAAACAATGCTCTTAGATTAGTATATTACATAACATTTTATTTTTTAACAATATCTCTTCTAGTTTTATTTTTACAGCTGTTTGAAATTGGTATTGTTCTGAATGTTAATTCTACAATGTCATGACGTTGCCGTTACTTACTTTAAAGTCATGACGTCAATCATATATACTTTAACGTCATGATGTGAACTTAATTAGTAATAAACATATCATATATATTCTAAAGTGGAGAAAATTCAATTATTTTTATATTAATCTCAATTTATCATGGTTTTCTCAAAGAAATTCTGAGGCATGGAAAAGAGTTTAGTGTTTGCTTTTCTTATAGTCTGTACTTCTCTAAAGAAAATAAATATACTTCATAAGCAGTAACGCTGTTTACCATTTTACAAATGTAACAGTGTCAGTTTAAAATAATAATAACAACAAAATTATCAGTTTTGTAAACATCTGTATTTCTTGCTCCAATAGTATTCATAACAATACATAAAATATTGAAGTAAACTTCACTTTAACATATTTTAAGGTAAATCATGAAAATAAATAAATCAGAAAATGTGTATATGCAAAGTCAAGCTATGCCTTTTTACTGATTATTGCTACAGTATCACACCCGACATAAATCTCACACATGAAATTATAAACAGGTAAATTGAAAAATAACATTCTACATGCGGAGAGGCCCAATTTCCGCATCCGACTTAAAACTCACACATGAGATTATAAACAGGTATATTGAAAAAATAACACTCTACATGCAGAGCGGCCCAATTTCCGCATCCGACTTAAAACTCGCACATGAGATTATAAACAGGTAAATTGAAAAATAACACTCTACATGCGGAGCGGCCCAATTTCCGCATCCGACTTTAAACTCACACATGAGATTATAAACAGGTATATTGAAAAATAACACTTTACATGAGATTATAAACAGGTATATTGAAAAATGATACTCTACATGCGGAGCGGCCCAATTTCCGAATCCGACTTAAAACTCACACATGAGATTATAAACAGGTATATTGAAAAATAACACTCTACATGAGATTATAAACAGGTAAACTGAAAAATAACACTCTACATGTGGAGCGGCCCAATTTCCGCATCCGACTTTAAACTCACACATGAGATTATAAACAGGTATATTGAAAAATAACACTTTACATGAGATTATAAACAGGTAAACTGAAAAATAACACTCTACATGCGGAGCAGCCCAATTTCCGCATCCGACTTAAAACTCACACATGAGATTATAAACAGGTATATTGAAAAATAACACTCTACATGCGGAGTGGCCCAATTTCCGCATCCGACTTAAAACTCACACATGAGATTATTAACAGGTAAATTGAAAAATAACACTTTACATGAGATTATATACAGGTAAACTGAAAAATAACATTCTACATGCGGAGCTGCCCAATTTCCGCATCCGACTTAAAACTCACACATGAGATTATAAACAGGTAAATTGAAAAATAACACTTTACATGAGATTATAAACAGGTATATTGAAAAATGATACTCTACATGCGGAGCGGCCCAATTTCCGAATCCGACTTAAAACTCACACATGAGATTATAAACAGGTATATTGAAAAATGATACTCTACATGCGGAGTGGCCCAATTTCCACATCCACTTAAAACTCACACAGCAGATTAAACAAGTAAATTGAAAAAATAACTCTCTACATGCGGAGCGGCCCAATTTCCGCATCCGACTTAAAACTCACACAGCAGATTAAACAAGTAAATTGAAAAAATAACATAATTTTTTTAAAAACATATATACAACAGATACAATGTATATAAAATAACAATGAATAAAATACAATGAACATTAACTAACTGTTCACTCCTCGGGAACACTTTCACAGCTACTGTCATCACTGTCAGACTCGTCCAAAGCAGGTGGGATCTCAGCTGCATCAAGGACATGCTCACTCCAGTCACGCACACCATATGTCCTTTGTTCATGTCTACCTTTTGCCAGGTACCAAATGATGGCTGCTATGTGAGAGCACATGCCTACAACTCTGGCACCCGCTCTGCAGGTACAATACCATGCCTCTACAGAGTAATCAGAATACTCAATCCAAACTAAATACTGCTTTGATGATGTGTGCCGACTCTGAATTTTCACCTTTAGGAGCCTATCATTTTCTTTATGGAAGAAAATATCACATCCTCCCTCAATGTGTTCTTGAATGTAGCTACGAGAGAGCTTCAATTGATAGGTGCCACAAGTCAAATTCCGCAACTGATCCTCATCCAACATGGGGAAATTCTGAATTTCACATTCAAGAACTGTTTGCCATTGAGTAGATCTTCTGTTAAGTCCATTCTCTTGAACCATTCGTTTGAGATTATTCACCTATTAAGAAAGCCATACGCATGTAATTATAACTTATATACTGATGTATTCAAGGGAGATGAGCAAGATGAAATTTTAAAAAGTTAAATGTATTCTTAAATGCAGATTTTTGCAGCTGCTCAATTACTAGTACATTAAGGTATTATACAATAAATCAATTGTGCAACTTGAATACCTGTTTGGACAGATAGAGCATTTTTGCTGCCTCTGCATCATCAGCCTCAGTGCTGTTACTTTTACTCAGGGGTGGAGAGAATCTGTTTGAGAGTGCGCAAACTATCCTGACATAGTCACCGAAAGGGAATTTAATTAGTGGGTAGTGTCTTGTCCAAATATCGCCACCTCTTGATACGTGCATTTGAAGATTCCACTACCCATCTGACCTAAAAAATATATTTTTACAAAACTTATTGATAGTAACATATTTTCACAAGAAATTGTAAATAACTTTATTGTGAGAAATTACATGTTATTTACCTTTGTCACAAGTCTGCTCATATTTGCATCATCAGTAGTCATTTGGTTTTGTCCCTTGAGTAGAAATCGGGGCATTTCTGCCTGGATTCCAAGATCTTCAAGCAGAGGCAAAGCATCTCTGAACCCGCGGTCAACAATAAAGATGTCGTCTTCACTTAGCCAGCTCTGAATATCTTCAGCATTTGTTTTGATGATGTGTTGGAGAATTGATGCATCATTGTTTTTATTATCAGCAAGGTATGGTCCTAAGATTGAGACAAAGTAACCAGTAGTAGTCATGATAACCATAGGCTTGATTAGTGGTCTCCCCTTGTGGATGCTGTAAGAACGTCTTTGGTAGTGGAAATTATTGCTCTTAGCTGTGTATATGTAAGTGCCATCCAGTACCAATATGGCCTGTTTCTTCTCGATGTTACCAAACAGTGTCTGTGCTAGCTGTCGTGTATGGTCTTCGATGACTTCCTCTCTTCTTATGTGTTCAAACCCAAGATGGTGAGGCACAAAGCTGATCATCAATGCTGCTCTTCCCAAGTCAAAATGAACTGCTTATTTTAGCAGTTTATAAACAGTTATTAGGCAGTCTGGCAATTTTTTGGCAGTTTTTAGGCAGTTCTTAACAGTCTTAGTCTTAGCATTCCTTAAAACTGCTTACAGACTGCTTAAAAACTGCTAAGAATTTGTGTAAGCAGTTCAGTATTGAAGAAACTTAAGCAGTCAAACAAGCAGTTTCTCAAAACTGCTAAAAGTGCAACTAATTCATTTCGACTTCTTATAAGAAGTAATACAACACTTTTTCACTCTTGGTGGTCCTAACTTTCACTAGTCTTCATTACTGCCCATGTGTTACTGTTAATGCTTCCTGATGATAATGTCACAAATAGGTGGGGGCCAGGCAGGAGTTTCTTATACAGTAAATAAAATTAAATAGAAAAAAAATATACTGAAAATCTTACTAGAAATGATACAATAGTTTGTAATAAATTGAGGCTTCATATTATAAAAAGCATTGAGCATATGAGCTTCTAATCTTTATCCCATCAACTCGCAAATCCAGCCGTCTAGTTACATTAACAACCTGCTGTGTCCCCCTTGGTTGCTTGAAACTATAGGGTTGTATCCAATGAGGAAAGCCAGTCAAGATTTGTGCGCCTTTTTCACATCAGTTCAAAATTACAAATTGTGAAGATGTTTGTGATGGTCTGGGATATAATATATTTATACCCATACAGTGAAGAAGTAAAATATGATTTGGAAAATACAATATTATCTGTGATCACCACATTGGACTGGATGTGAAATTAATATTTATATATAGTGACAAGTGTATCTGAATTAATTTCCATGAGATGGGAGATCATTATTATAAAAATCTGATCAAACAATGGAATTGGGTGATATAGGAAAGTTGCTAAAAGATTTGTTGGCAGTAATTAAAGTATGCTTCAGAAAATATGGTAAGTGTGTGGGCTTGTGATATAATAGGCATACCCTATTAAGTTTTATTAATATTAAATTATAAAACATATAATCTAGTTTGTATATTTTAATTATAAGTACTTTATATAAATTAAAATATTTGCAAATAAATTTATAAGCTACTGAAAGAGGGATCCTTAGATTAGTCCACTGTATCAATTAACCAAGCTCTAAAGATGCCACTGACGTTTATGCAAGAAAATGGACTTATACACAAGATGAAACACACCCTTTAAGTTTGGCTTAATGGTGGTTTAAAGGTCCTTAATGATGGTTTAATGGTTGTCTTTAAGTCACCATTAATTCACCATTAAGCACCTTTAAGTAACATTTACACCACCATTAAGTTACCATTAAGCAATCTCAAAGTCCTTAATGGGTGCTTAAATGTAGCTTAATGATAGCTTAATGGTGGCTTACAGGTCCTTAATGGTAGCTTTTAGACCACCATTAAGTCACCATTAAGCTACCATTAAGGTAGACTTACAGGTGCTTAATGTCCAAACTCCATTAAGCTACCATTAAGCTACCATTAAGCCACCATTACGCAGTCGATATTACTGTTTTTATGGGTGAAAAATTATTACTATAGTGATTTGTCATAACAAATTATAAATGTCGAGTTCACACATATCTTGATTTGGTAAAAATAAGTAAAAGACCGAAATTTAAAAAAAAAAAAAAAAAAACACCACGCACTGGGCGCGAACTTACGACCTTTCGAGTAAGTGGCAGTCACCTTAACCATTTGGCTAACACCGCTCTTAATTCTGAATAGAAAATATTAAACATTTATTTTGCACAAAGTTTGTTTTGGACTTGTAAAAGTATTTATTTTGTTGAACGTCTTCAAAGTCTAGAATTGATTTATTAATTAAACTATAAACAGTTTTGAATTATGGATCTCATCAAAAGGCTTTTATCACATTAATATTTCTAAACCGTTGAGTTCGGCTTTTAAATTGTAATGAATTCTTCGCTCTGTTATTCGAAGATTTATACGTGTAAGCATTAAATCATGATTGAAATTAAATGATGTATAGATAAAATACAAAAAAAATCTATCATCGGGAAAGACAGATGAAATTTTTTTTAATAATAAAATATTCTGCGGATATTAACGGTTTTTGTGTCTAAGATTTAGGCCTACGGTCAATCCTCGTTTACGAGTTACCTGCATGGTTATGTTTACAAAATCTTTTTTTCGAATATCATATTCAGTTAAAATTCTTTTTGTATCATGATGGGTATCAAAATAATTGTCATTTTTCAATGAATCATAATTTTTAATTTGTTATATGCTTCCGTTAAATTTAAATTTTGAAAAGAAAATAATTGATCATCAAAATCTGTTAGTGTCCGTTGTGTATGTATAGTTTCCTGTTAGTTGACCGGGGACGGTGGACACCTAATTAAGGTCTATTGTCTAACCAGTCTGTATACTGTACACTGTTAATCTGTTAATCTTACCCCGTTTCCCAATGTGTATAAATCTGGTCAGATGTCATGTTTAATCTGTTCGGCTGTTCTTCTGAAAATCGATTTTGAAATAACAATGATTGAAGACCGACTAGATACTAAACCGCTGCATTATATAAGAATTATTCATGATGTAAAAGTCAAACTTTGAAAACTAAACATTTTTATAATACCTGTGGCCCCAGCTCGTCCCCCGGCCTCCAAAAACACTTTTTTTCATGAGAACATGACTTTATATTCCTGGGAATTCTGTAGCGGAATATTTTGCTTTTAACACATGGAATAAAAAAACCATCTCTTTTTTTTAAGTAATAATATATTTTGTGTTCATGGATAAAGATAATTTTAAGAACAAATTAATTTTCGGTAGTGAGAAGTTAAGATATTTCACAGGGGGTTGGCCCCGGCGTATAATAATTTCTTTTTTTTTTAACAAAAATCATATACACAAATAATAAAAACAACGAATGTAAATACTAATAATTATTTATTTAAAAAAAAAAACATTTGCGGTTATAAGATAAAACATCTATTTTATTGATACTGTAAATGATTAAAAAAAATATTAGAAACCGGGAGCAAGCCCCTGTCAGCTAACTTTATTCTCAGTGCCCGAGATTTTGCATGTTGACAGAAATGTTATATAAAATTGACGATCGAGACAAAATTATAGATCACGAAAAAAAAAAATAGATTTTGCGCAAATGACATTGTAATAACGTAAAAAGTTAGATCAAAGATTCGATATCAAATGCGTAAAAGTTTGACCATTAAGTCACCATTAAGCTCGTCTTAAAGATGGCTTAATGGTAGCTTAATGAAGTTTGGATATTAAGCACCTGTAAGTTGTAGCTTAATGGTGGCTTAATGGAATTAACTTCTTTAAGCCACCATTAAGTCACCATTAAGCTACCATTAAGCGATTGCTTAAAGGTGGTCTTTCGTCTTGTGAATTAATGAAAGGACTCATTTACAATTCATACCTTAGATCTAAATCTCAATACTAAGTCAAATTCCCATATATGATGTCATTTTTTCAATAAATTACCCTGGAAGCAAAAATTATATGCATTTTTGTATTCATATATCATGTATATGGGTGGTGTTATATGTTCTTATAAGTAGACAAGAATAGTGCTTATAGCATTCTTTTTACCAGTTTTTAAGCAGTTGATAAATTTTCAAATTTATATGTAGGTCACTCAGAGTCATTTCCATATAAGTAGAGCAAACAAAAGAAACACCTTAGCAGTTATTAAGCAGTTTTTAAGCAGTTCTCCTTAACCTTCCTATTGACTGCTAAGATACTGCTAAGGAAACTGCTAAGCAACTGCTAAGTTACTGCTAATGAACTGGCTAAGTACTGCTTAAAATGTGGACTGCTAAGGAAAACTGCCTAAGGAAAGAAGAAGGCTAGTAAACTGTCTAAGAACTGCTAAAGCACTGAACTGTTAAGGTTAAAAAACTGCTAAAGAACTGCCTTCCACTTTGACTTGGGTTACAGCTCTAACAGCCCTTCTTAAACTGGATTTGGAAGTTTGGAAAAGTGTTGACAGTATTTGATTTGACAAGCCAGTCTTTAATTTGCACAGGAATATGGCAACAGATTTTCTTAGACTCCTAGACGGTGTTGGTTTCACTTCATCTTTCACAGCGTCACATATTGTATGGAAATCTTCCTTGTTGAGTCCCAGCAAAGACAAATAGTCTGTATCGGTCAGAGTCGTGGTGTCATCAAAGTCCAAATAAGACTTGTCATGTTTATGACATAAAACACGCATCTCTTGAAGTAAACTTAGGATGGTAGTTCTGTTAACAAATGCATTGTCTGTCGTTGGTAATTGCTTAATTGCATCAGTTGTGAAGCGTTCATTTTCCACATGACCAGGACAACATCTATTTCCGGATGGAATTAACACATTGTGTTCAATAAAAGCAGATGTGCGGCATTCTGGTGACACTACTATCAGTTTGGGCCCTGGTTTCTTACAAACGATACAATAGGCATGAGTCTTTGCAGTGGGTTTTAGGTGTAAGGATACAGATGGTGGACTGGAGAGATGTTTTCTGTTGTCATTTGTTTCGGAAGCTGGAAATTCCCTGTGAATTGTAGTAGAGCAGGGTGTTGCAGATGATTTACGGCATGAAACATCTCTGTAATAATTGCTTCTACATTTGCTGCAGATGACAGAATTTTCCCTTCCTTCCACCATAAACCTTTTTCTTAAATATTTCCTTATGCCTTTGTCAAGATGCCTCCTTTCATTGGGTTTTGTTCTTTTAGAGCACAATACACAGTTGAAGTATTCAGTTTTGTGTCCTGGCATTATCTGAAATTAAATACAAGAACATTTACATTTTATAAATTATTACCCAGGCTAATTATGAAAAATAATTCCTTTCACCTTTCCAACTGAATAAAATGATTTTTTTTTTATTTTACTGCCATAATTATATCCCCGCTTGAAAAGCGGGAGGTATATAGTAATCGGTATGTCCATCCATCCGTCTGTTATGCTTTGGGGTATCCATCTCTTATCCACAACTAGCTCCTCTCATACCGCTGAAGGAAATTTAATGAAACTTTCACAGAATCTTTATTATACATATATTGCCATTGTGCACCTCCTATTTTACTTTTTGATCTGACATATATGTTTGATTTTCCAGAGCAAAACATGGACACTGCCATTATATTCATATGGGAGGCGGGGGTATCATTTAGTGAGCTCATTGCTCACAGTACCTCTAGTTTATTTTAAACTACAGCCAAAATGGCTGATTAAAATCTTTTGAAAATATCTTCTCAATCTCATCCAGATTAGAATTCCAATAAAAATTTCATTCCATGTATGCTCAGATTCATGGACTTACATATTGTTAAAACTTTGACTGAGGAAGGACATGAATTTTTTACATCATTATACAAAAATTGTCTTCTTCCTCTGGGAATACTTTAAAGATATTTGATTGAGTTTAACCACCTCAAATACTGTTGCTTTACTTTTGTTTTATAAATCCTTTTAAACTGTTTAAGTACCAGTCCACATAAAAATCAGACAAAGGGTGATATATGAGGGTTCTCAGAATTTGATGATTTTTCACTCATAAATTTATTTTGAAGTATGAACAATGTATGTAAAATGAAAAAAGTTTTGGGTCATGGTAACCATGGAAACCCGGCCAAAGAAATTTCCTTAGCAACCGGTGGATTTTTCAGTGTTGAAGGACAAAAAATCACCTAACTTTGAGGCTTAAAATAACAGGTAAATACCATGAGAATTATTCTTACTTTTAGGTGTAATAAAGATACACATTTATTGTGTTCTAATAATGTAATAAAAAATATTTAGGTCTTAAGTCAGTTCTGTGGTAGACATTGGAAGGTACACATGTTTTACAAGTTTTGCTGATTCAGCATTTTTCGTGATTTTGGCAATATTCAAGGCCAAATTTTAAAAATGGCCAGATTAATACAGTTGTTGCATGTATCTCACATAAAAGCAGAGGTATTTCTCTTTTAGAATTTGAAGTCAAATCCATGGGCTCTTTTTAAAATCGAACCTGTTGCCTAGCAACAAAAATGGGCTTTTTGATACATAAAATGAGAAACAATGTAAAAAGTTTACGGAAAAATCAAATGAACGGTTATTTATGATAAACAAGATA
>NW_026922358.1:0-19682 GCF_032062105.1 Saccostrea cuccullata | reverse complement strand
GTCAATAATTTAAATCGTTTTAGAAATTGTTCATACGTAGAGCATGCTCTTGCGTATCGAATCAACTGAGATATATATACTCCGTATGCAGGTGATGAAGGTATATTGCTGCATAAGTAAGGGAAGTTGACGATAGAAAAGTTAAAGTCATCACGTTTATCATATAGCTTGGTTGTTAGATTACCATTAGTGTCTTTTTCAAGTAAAATATCCAAGTATGAAGCAGACGTGTCGGACTATGTGGTATCTTTTTTCTCAAGCTCACCAGGATATATCGAGTCGACGTAGGAATGGAAATTACCATTATTAATTGACAATACGTCGTCGATATATCTAAATGTCGAGTTGAAGGCCACAGCAAGTGTTTTCTTCTTTTCACGCAAAAGGTGACAGTCAAGTGCACAGGTCACAGTCAAAGTCACAAGACTTTTGAACACTAAAGGCTAGTACTAGTGATATCATACTTCACTTATATAATCCTTCATTGGATACTATGAACTTTGACTCTTTGACCTTGCAGTTTGACCTACTTTTAAAAATTTGACCTTAACCATTACTTTTGGAAGGTTAGACCAAGTGCTTTCATACTTTTTAATATTTAATTCTTGTGACAGGTCCTTTCATTTGAAAGCAAGACCTTTGACTTTGGAGTTTGACCTACTTTTTAACATCTTTAACCTTCGCCATAACATCTTCAAGGATACGGCGTATAATAACTGGCCTTTTCCCGTTTCAAAATATTCAATGATGAAAAACATCAAAGTTCATGTAAGCTAACTTGACCCTTCCAGCCCCTAGAACCCTGCAGAAATCTGTCAAGGGATACCCCTTTAGGCCCCCTACCCACCCCCAGTGTTAGTTTGTTCAGGAGGCCGACAATAAATACAATATGAATGCTGGAAATAATTATATAAGCCCCACGCACTCGGCACCACTTGGTGGTGCCACTACAGCCCCATTTGTGGGAAGTGGGAAATGATAGTCCTAGGGTCTCTATACCTTGCCCCGGTAATCATTTATGAACACTTCAAAGATAAGGCGTGTAATAACTGCCCTTTTCCAGTTTCATAATATACAATGATGAAAAACATCAAAGTTCAGTTTATCTAAATGGGCCTTTCCAGCCCCTGGCACCCTTTGAAACTTTGACAGGGGATACTCCTTAAGACCCTCAACCCATTCCCAGTGATAGTCGGTTCAGGTTCCCAGAAATGAAGGATAAATAAGTACTCGAAATATGACCCACGTTCTTGGCACCACTTGGTGGTGCCACAACAGCCCCATTTTGAAAGTGGGAAATGATAATCTTAGGGTCCCTCTACCTTGCCCCGGTAATCATTTGATGAACACTTCAAAGATAAGGCGTGTAATAGCTGCCCTTTTCCAGTTTCATAATAAACAATGATGAAAAACATCAAAGTTCAGGTTAGCTAACTGGGCCTTTCCAGCCCCTGGCACCCTTTGAAAATTTGACAGGGGATACTCCCTAAGACCCACAACCCATCCCCAGTGATAGATGGTTCAGGTTCCCAGAAATGAAGGACAAATGAGTACTCGAAATTTGCCCCACGCTCTTGGCACCACTTGGTGGTGCCACTACAGCCCCATTTTGAAAGTGGGAAATGACAGTCCTAGGGTCCCTCTACGTTGCCCCGGTAATCATTTGATGAACACACTTTAAAGATAAGGCGTGTAATAGCTGCCCTTTTCCAGTTTCATAATATACAATGATGAAAAACCTCAAAGTTCAGGTTAGCTAACTGGGCCTTTTCAGCCCTTGGCACCCTTTGAAACTTTGACAGGGGATATTCCCTAAGACCTTCAACCCATCCCAAGTGATAGATGGTTCAGGTTCCCAGAAATGAAGGACAAATGAATGCTCGAAATATGCCCCACGCTTTTGGCACCACTTGGTGGTGCCACTACAGCCCCATTTTGAAAGTGGGAAATGATAGTCCTAGGGTCCCTCTACGTTGCCCCGGTAATCATTTGATGAACACTTCAAAGATAAGGCGTGTAATAGCTGTCCTTTTCCAGTTTCATAATATACGATTTTATAAATGATTTATACGCCGTTGATTGGAATTCGATAAGATCACTATCTGACGTAGATAGTATGTGGTCATCTTTTCGCACTATGATCATGTCAGTTGTCGACAAGCACATGCCCATAAAAGAACGACGTATTAGAAGCGATTCCGAAAAATGGATAAATGACGAAATTCTCTCGGAAATGCGACAGCGGGATATCCTTCACCTTCGGGCTTTAAAGACTCGTGATCAATCCGATTGGATACTATACCGGGCGGCGAGAAACAGGGTAGTTACTATAATAAACGATGCAAAACGTGAGTTTGTGGAAAATGCTATTGATCAAGCCAACACAAAACCAAAGGACATGTGGAGAGAATTAAAACAATTTTTACCAACGAAATCAGCATCGGCTTCACCATCATACTTAGAAGTGAATGGCGAATCGGTTTCCAATATAAAAGACATGGCCAATAGTTTTAACGACTTCTTTTGTGGCATCGGACATAAATTTGCTGAGAAATTTGATAATTCCTTACCAGAAATTGAACAGTTAATGCCTAAAGGGTCTTTTAGTATTTCAAACATTTCCATAGATTTTGTCATAAAAGAAATAAAAGCAATGTCAAATTCTAAGGCTACAGGTTTGGATGCTATTTCTGTAAAATTGTTAAAAATTAGCTCAGATGTTATTGCCGACATTTTAACTTTTATGATGAATAAGTCTATAAGAAATGGTCACGTTCCATCTGAATGGAAGAAAGCTAGAGTTACTCCCCTTTTTAAATCGGGTGAAAATTTTATTCTTAACAATTATCGACCAGTGTCAGTTTTACCAATTGTTAGCAAATTCATAGAAAGGCATGTTTTTAACTTTTTTTATGAGTATTTGAATAATAATAATCTTTTAACTGAACATCAATCTGGTTTCAGGCCAAAGCATTCATGTGAAACGGCCTTGCATAACATCATTGATAAATGGTTAAACAATATAGACAATGGCAATTTAACTGGTGTTCTTTTTATTGATCTTAGTAAAGCTTTTGACACTGTAAATCATGCAGTATTGTTGCACAAACTTTTGTCATATGGCATATGTCAAAGATCTTTTAACTGGTTTCAGTCTTATCTTAGTGGAAGATCACAATGTGTTAGATGGAAAAGTGTCTTATCTGATGAAAAAGATGTTACAATAGGAGTGCCACAGGGATCTATATTGGGGCCTTTATTTTTTATTTTATTTGTAAATGATTATCCAAAATGTCTGAAGCACTCAAATGTCAATATTTATGCAGATGATTCGTCACAGGATGTGTCACATAAATCTATTGATGTTATTGAACAAAGGTTGCATGATCTTTTAAACTCTATGAAATGGATGGAAAGTAATAAGCTTACGATGAATTTAAAGAAAGCACAATGTATGTTGATTGGTACTGCAAAAAAAAAACTCTCAAAATGTAGAGAATTGTGTATTAAAGTAGGTGATGTTGTGTTAGAAACTGTGAAAAGTGCCAAACTACTTGGTGTACAAATAGATGAATGTCTTACCTGGTCTGTACATATTGATTCTTTATGTATGAAACTTTCACAAAAAATAGGTATTTTACGCCGTTTACAATATTTTATGTCAAAGGCAGCATTGTTAAAAGTTTATAACACTGTTATTTTTCCTCATTTTAACTATTGTTGCACTGTTTGGTGTTCAGCCAAAAACAAGAGTTTTATTGATAAAATTTTTAGATTACAGAAAAGGGCCGCTAGAATTATCATGAATGTGAAAGACATTCAAACTCCTACTGTTGACATTTTTAGTGCTCTTAAATGGATGCCTATACATGATTATTTTATATATAGAAAACTTGTCCTTGCTTTTAAAGTTATGAAAAGTTTGACACCAGAATATTTGCATGTTTTTAGATATGTTAGCCAGGTTAGCTCTAGGGCAACAAGGAGTAGTGTTAGTGGCCTTTTATACATTCCAAAAGCACGAACAGAGTATTATAAACGACCTTTTAATGTTTCAACTGCAATTTTATGGAACCAGTTGCCTGACACTGTTAGAAACTGTAATTCTTTAGCTTCTTTTAAATCTGCATATTTGCAAAATTATAATTTGAACAGGTGAAGAAATTTTTCTTCAATGAATATTATCGTATGGTATAATATTTAATACTAGTAGTTTATTTATTAGTATGTACAAATATGTCTGATATAACATGCTATGTATGTATTCTTTTTTTACTCTAGTTTCTACTCTTTTTTATATCTGTCTGTAAATATGTTTTATACAGGACCACAATGTAAACTAGTCATATGTACTAATTGTGCTATCCTGTCTAAATAAAAGAATTTATTATTATTACAATGATGAAAAACATCAAAGTTCAGGTTAGCTTACTGGGCCTTTCCCGCCCCTGGCACCGTTTGAAACTTTGACACGGGATACTCCCTAAGACCTTCAACCCATCCCCAGTGATAGATGGTTCAGGTTCCCAGAAATGAAGGACAAATGAGTACTCGAAATATGCCCAACGCACTCGGCACCACTTGGTGGTGCCACTACAGCCCCATTCTGAAAGTGGGAAATGATAGTCCTAGGGTCCCTCTACCTTGCCCCGGTAATCATTTGATGAACACTTCAAAGATAAGGTTTGTAATAGCTGCCCTTTTCCAGTTTCATAATATACAATGATGAAAAACCTCAAAGTTCAGGTTAGCTAACTGGGCCTTTCCAGCCTTTGGGACCCTTTGAAACTTTGACAGGGGATACTCCTTAAGACCCTCAACCCATTCCCAGTGATAGTCGGTTCAGGTTCCCAGAAATGAAGGACAAATGAGTACTCGAAATATGACCCACGCTCTTGGCACCACTTGGTGGTGCCACAACAGCCCCATTTTGAAAGTGGGAAATGATAATCTTAGGGTCCCTCTACCTTGTCCCGGTAATCATTTGATGAACACTTCAAAGATAAGGCGTGTAATTGCTGCCCTTTTCCAGTTTCATAATATACAATGATGAAAAATATCAAAGTTCAGGTACCCCCTGGCACCCTTTGAAACTTTGACAGGGGATACTCCCTAAGACCCTCAACTCTTCCCAAGTGATAGATGGTTCATGTTCCCATATATGAAGGACAAATGAATGCTTGAAATATGCCCCACACTCTTGGCACCACTCGGTGGTGGCACTACAGCCCCATTTTGAAAGTGGGAAATGATAGTACTAGGGTCCCTCTAACTTGCCCCGGTAATCATTTGATGAACACTTCAAAGATAAGGCGTGTAATAGCTGCCCTTTTCCAGTTTCATAATATACAATGATGAAAAACCTTAAAGTTCAGGTTAGCTAACTGTGCCTTTCCGGCCCCTGGCACCCTTTGAAACTTTGACACGGGATACTCCCTAAGACCCTCTACCCATCCCCAGTGATAGATGGTTCAGGTTCCCAGAAATGAAGGACAAATGAGTACTCGAAATTTGCCCCACGCTCTTGGCACCACTTGGTGGTGCCACTACAGCCCCATTTTGAAAGTGGGAAATGACAGTCCTAGGGTCCCTCTACGTTGCCCCGGTAATCATTTGATGAACATACTTCAAAGATAAGGCGTGTAATAGCTGCCCTTTTCCAGTTTCATAATATACAATGATGAAAAACCTCAAAGTTCAGGTTAGCTAACTGGGCCTTTTCAGCCCTTGGCACCCTTTGAAACTTTGACAGGGGATATTCCCTAAGACCTTCAACCCATCCCAAGTGATAGATGGTTCAGGTTCCCAGAAATGAAGGACAAATGAATGCTCGAAATATGCCCCACGCTTTTGGCACCACTTGGTGGTGCCACTACAGCCCCATTTTGAAAGTGGGAAATGATAGTCCTAGGGTCCCTCTACGTTGCCCCGGTAATCATTTGATGAACACTTCAAAGATAAGGCGTGTAATAGCTGTCCTTTTCCAGTTTCATAATATACGATTTTATAAATGATTTATACGCCGTTGATTGGAATTCGATAAGATCACTATCTGACGTAGATAGTATGTGGTCATCTTTTCGCACTATGATCATGTCAGTTGTCGACAAGCACATGCCCATAAAAGAACGACGTATTAGAAGCGATTCCGAAAAATGGATAAATGACGAAATTCTCTCGGAAATGCGACAGCGGGAAATCCTTCACCTTCGGGCTTTAAAGACTCGTGATCAATCCGATTGGATACTATACCGGGCGGCGAGAAACAGGGTAGTTACTATAATAAACGATGCAAAACTTGAGTTTGTGGAAAATGCTATTGATCAAGCCAACACAAAACCAAAGGACATGTGGAGAGAATTAAAACAATTTTTACCAACGAAATCAGCATCGGCTTCACCATCATACTTAGAAGTGAATGGCGAATCGGTTTCCAATGTAAAAGACATGGCCAATAGTTTTAACGACTTCTTTTGTGGCATCGGACATAAATTTGCTGAGAAATTTGATAATTCCTTACCAGAAATTGAACAGTTAATGCCTAAAGGGTCTTTTAGTATTTCAAACATTTCCATAGATTTTGTCATAAAAGAAATAAAAGCAATGTCAAATTCTAAGGCTACAGGTTTGGATGCTATTTCTGTAAAATTGTTAAAAATTAGCTCAGATGTTATTGCCGACATTTTAACTTTTATGATGAATAAGTCTATAAGAAATGGTCACGTTCCATCTGAATGGAAGAAAGCTAGAGTTACTCCCCTTTTTAAATCGGGTGAAAATTTTATTCTTAACAATTATCGACCAGTGTCAGTTTTACCAATTGTTAGCAAATTCATAGAAAGGCATGTTTTTAACTCTTTTTATGAGTATTTGAATAATAATAATCTTTTAACTGAACATCAATCTGGTTTCAGGCCAAAGCATTCATGTGAAACGGCCTTGCATAACATCATTGATAAATGGTTAAACAATATAGACAATGGCAATTTAACTGGTGTTCTTTTTATTGATCTTAGTAAAGCTTTTGACACTGTAAATCATGCAGTATTGTTGCACAAACTTTTGTCATATGGCATATGTCAAAGATCTTTTAACTGGTTTCAGTCTTATCTTAGTGGAAGATCACAATGTGTTAGATGGAAAAGTGTCTTATCTGATGAAAAAGATGTTACAATAGGAGTGCCACAGGGATCTATATTGGGGCCTTTATTTTTTATTTTATTTGTAAATGATTATCCAAAATGTCTGAAGCACTCAAATGTCAATATTTATGCAGATGATTCGTCACAGGATGTGTCACATAAATCTATTGATGTTATTGAAGAAAGGTTGCATGATGATCTTTTAAATTCTATGAAATGGATGGAAAGTAATAAGCTTACGATGAACTTAAAGAAAACACAATGCATGTTGATTGGTACTGCACAAAAGCTCTCAAAATGTAGAAAATTGTGTATCAAAGTAGGTGATGTTGTATTAGAGACTGTTAAAAGTGCCAAACTACTTGGTGTACATATAGATGAATGTTTAACCTGGTCTGTACAAAATGAATTTTTATGTAATAAGCTTTCACAAAAAATAGGTATTTTACGCCGTCTTCAAAGTTGTCTGTCGAAGGCAGCATTGTTAAAAGTTTATAACACTGTTATTTTTCCTCATTTTAACTATTGTTGCACTGTTTGGTGTTCAGCCAAAAACAAGAGTTTTATTGATAAAATTTTTAGATTACAGAAAAGGGCCGCTAGAATTATCATGAATGTGAAAGACATTCAAAACTCCTACTGTTGACATTTTTAGTGCTCTTAAATGGATGCCTATACATGATTATTTTATATATAGAAAACTTGTCCTTGCTTTTAAAGTTATGAAAAGTTTGACACCAGAATATTTGCATGTTTTTAGATATGTTAGCCAGGTTAGCTCTAGGGCAACAAGGAGTAGTGTTAGTGGCCTTTTATACATTCCAAAAGCACGAACAGAGTATTATAAACGATCTTTTAATGTTTCAACTGCAATTTTATGGAACCAGTTGCCTGACACTGTTAGAAACTGTAATTCTTTAGCTTCTTTTAAATCTGCATATTTGCAAAATTATAATTTGAACAGGTGAAGAAATTTTTCTTCAATGAATATTATCGTATGGTATAATATTTAATACTAGTAGTTTATTTATTAGTATGTACAAATATGTCTGATATAACATGCTATGTATATATTCTTTTTTTACTCTAGTTTCTACTTCTTTTTATATCTGTCTGTAAATATGTTTTATACAGGACCACAATGTAAACTAGTCATATGTACTAATTGTGCTATCCTGTCTAAATAAAAGAATTTATTATTATTACAATGATGAAAAACATCAAAGTTCAGGTTAGCTTACTGGGCCTTTCCCGCCCCTGGCACCGTTTGAAACTTTGACACGGGATACTCCCTAAGACCCTCAACCCATCCCCAGTGATAGATGGTTCAGGTTCCCAGAAATGAAGGACAAATGAGTACTCGAAATATGCCCCACGCACTCGGCACCACTTGATGGTGCCACTACAGCCCCATTTTGAAAGTGGGAAATGATAGTCCTAGGGTCCCTCTACCATGCCCCGGTAATCATTTGATGAACACTTCAAAGATAAGGCGTGTAGTAGCTGCCCTTTTCCAGTTTCATAATATACAATGATGAAAAACATCAAAATTCAGGTTAGCTAACTGGGCCTTTCCAGCCTTTGGGACCCTTTGAAACTTTGACAGGGGATACTCCTTAAGACCCTCAACCCATTCCCAGTGATAGTCGGTTCAGGTTCCCAGAAATGAAGGATAAATAAGTACTCGAAATATGACCCACGCTCTTGGCACCACTTGGTGGTGCCACAACAGCCCCATTTTGAAAGTGGGAAATGATAATCTTAGGGTCCCTCTACCTTGTCCCGGTAATCATTTGATGAACACTTCAAAGATAAGGCGTGTAATTGCTGCCCTTTTCCAGTTTCATAATATACAATGATGAAAAATATCAAAGTTCAGGTACCCCCTGGCACCCTTTGAAACTTTGACAGGGGATACTCCCTAAGACCCTCAACTCTTCCCAAGTGATAGATGGTTCATGTTCCCATATATGAAGGACAAATGAATGCTTGAAATATGCCCCACACTCTTGGCACCACTCGGTGGTGGCACTACAGCCCCATTTTGAAAGTGGGAAATGATAGTACTAGGGTCCCTCTAACTTGCCCCGGTAATCATTTGATGAACACTTCAAAGATAAGGCGTGTAATAGCTGCCCTTTTCCAGTTTCATAATATACAATGATGAAAAACCTTAAAGTTCAGGTTAGCTAACTGGGCCTTTCCGGCCCCTGGCACCCTTTGAAACTTTGACACGGGATACTCCCTAAGACCCTCAACCCATTCCCAGTGATAGATGGTTCAGGTTCCCAGAAATGAAGGACAAATGAGTACTCGAAATATGCCCCACGCTCTTGGCACCACTTGGTGGTGCCACTACAGCCCCATTTTGAAAGTGGGAAATGATAGTCCTAGGGTCCCTCTACCTTGCCCCGGTAATCATTTGATGAACACACTTCAAAGATAAGGCGTGTAATAGCTGCCCTTTTCCAGTTTCATAATATAATGATGAAAAACCTCAAAGTTCAGGTTAGCTAACTGGGCCTTTTCAGCCCTTGGCACCCTTTGAAACTTTGACAGGGGATATTCCCTAAGACCTTCAACCCATCCCAAGTGATAGATGGTTCAAGTTCCCAGAAATGAAGGACAAATGAATGCTCGAAATATGCCCCACGCTTTTGGCACCACTTGGTGGTGCCACTACAGCCCCATTTTGAAAGTGGGAAATGATAGTCCTAGGGTCCCTCTACGTTGCCCCGGTAATCATTTGATGAACACTTCAAAGATAAGGCGTGTAATAGCTGTCCTTTTCCAGTTTCATAATATACGATTTTATAAATGATTTATACGATGATGATTGGAATTCGATAAGATCACTATCTGACGTAGATAGTATGTGGTCATCTTTTCGCACTATGATCATGTCAGTTGTCGACAAGCACATGCCCATAAAAGAACGACGTATTAGAAGCGATTCCGAAAAATGGATAAATGACGAAATTCTCTCGGAAATGCGACAGCGGGAAATCCTTCACCTTCGGGCTTTAAAGACTCGTGATCAATCCGATTGGATACTATACCGGGCGGCGAGAAACAGGGTAGTTACTATAATAAACGATGCAAAACGTGAGTTTGTGGAAAATGCAATTGATCAAGCCAACACAAAACCAAAGGACATGTGGAGAGAATTAAAACAATTTTTACCAACGAAATCAGCATCGGCTTCACCATCATACTTAGAAGTGAATGGCGAATCGGTTTCCAATGTAAAAGACATGGCCAATAGTTTTAACGACTTCTTTTGTGGCATCGGACATAAATTTGCTGAGAAATTTGATAATTCCTTACCAGAAATTGAACAGTTAATGCCTAAAGGGTCTTTTAGTATTTCAAACATTTCCATAGATTTTGTCATAAAAGAAATAAAAGCAATGTCAAATTCTAAGGCTACAGGTTTGGATGCTATTTCTGTAAAATTGTTAAAAATTAGCTCAGATGTTATTGCCGACATTTTAACTTTTATGATGAATAAGTCTATAAGAAATGGTCACGTTCCATCTGAATGGAAGAAAGCTAGAGTTACTCCCCTTTTTAAATCGGGTGAAAATTTTATTCTTAACAATTATCGACCAGTGTCAGTTTTACCAATTGTTAGCAAATTCATAGAAAGGCATGTTTTTAACTTTTTTTATGAGTATTTGAATAATAATAATCTTTTAACTGAACATCAATCTGGTTTCAGGCCAAAGCATTCATGTGAAACGGCCTTGCATAACATCATTGATAAATGGTTAAACAATATAGACAATGGCAATTTAACTGGTGTTCTTTTTATTGATCTTAGTAAAGCTTTTGACACTGTAAATCATGCAGTATTGTTGCACAAACTTTTGTCATATGGCATATGTCAAAGATCTTTTAACTGGTTTCAGTCTTATCTTAGTGGAAGATCACAATGTGTTAGATGGAAAAGTGTCTTATCTGATGAAAAAGATGTTACAATAGGAGTGCCACAGGGATCTATATTGGGGCCTTTATTTTTTATTTTATTTGTAAATGATTATCCAAAATGTCTGAAGCACTCAAATGTCAATATTTATGCAGATGATTCGTCACAGGATGTGTCACATAAATCTATTGATGTTATTGAAGAAAGGTTGCATGATGATCTTTTAAATTCTATGAAATGGATGGAAAGTAATAAGCTTACGATGAACTTAAAGAAAACACAATGCATGTTGATTGGTACTGCACAAAAGCTCTCAAAATGTAGAAAATTGTGTATCAAAGTAGGTGATGTTGTATTAGAGACTGTTAAAAGTGCCAAACTACTTGGTGTACATATAGATGAATGTTTAACCTGGTCTGTACAAATTGAATTTTTATGTAATAAGCTTTCACAAAAAATAGGTATTTTACGCCGTCTTCAAAGTTTTATGTCGAAGGCAGCATTGTTAAAAGTTTATAACACTGTTATTTTTCCTCATTTTAACTATTGTTGCACTGTTTGGTGTTCACCCAAAAACAAGAGTTTTATTGATAGACTTTTTAGATTACAGAAAAGGGCCGCCAGAATTATCATGAATGTGAAACAAATCCAAACACCTACTGTTGACACTTTTAGTGCTCTTAAATGGATGCCTGTACATGATTATTTTATTTATAGAAAACTTGTGCTTGCTTTTAAAGTTATGAAAAGTTTGACACCAGAATATTTGCATGTTTTTTGATATGTTAGCCAGGTTAGCTCTAGGGCAACAAGGAGTAGTGTTAGTGGCCTTTTAAACCTTCCAAAAGCACGAACAGAGTATTATAAACGATCTTTTAATGTTTCAACTGCAATTTTATGGAACCAGTTGCCTGACACTGTTAGAAACTGTAATTCTTTAGCTTCTTTTAAATCTGCATATTTGCAAAATTATAATTTGAACAGGTGAAGAAATTTTTCTTCAATGAATATTATCGTATGGTATAATATTTAATACTAGTAGTTTATTTATTAGTATGTACAAATATGTCTGATATAACATGCTATGTATGTATTCTTTTTTTACTCTAGTTTCTACTCTTTTTTTATATCTGTCTGTAAATATGTTTTATACAGGACCACAATGTAAACTAGTCATATGTACTAATTGTGCTATCCTGTCTAAATAAAAGAATTTATTATTATTACAATGATGAAAAACATCAAAGTTCAGGTTAGCTTACTGGGCCTTTCCCGCCCCTGGCACCGTTTGAAACTTTGACAGGGGATACTCCCTAAGACCCTCAACCCATTCCCAGTGATAGATGGTTCAGGTTCCCAGAAATGAAGGACAAATGAGTACTCGAAATATGCCCCACGCTCTTGGCACCACTCGGTGGTGCCACTTCAGCCCCATTTTGAAAGTGGGAAATGATAGTCCTAGGGTCCCTCTACCTTGCCCCGCTAATCATTTGATGAACACTTCAAAGATAAGGCGTGTAATAGCTGCCCTTTTCCAGTTTCATAATATAAAATGATGAAAAACATCAAAATTCAGGTTAGCTAACTGGGCCTTTCCAGCCTTTGGGACCCTTTGAAACTTTGACAGGGGATACTCCTTAAGACCCTCAACCCATTCCCAGTGATAGTCGGTTCAGGTTCCCAGAAATGAAGGAAAAATGAGTACTCGAAATATGACCCACGCACTTGGCACCACTTGGTGGTGCCACAACAGCCCCATTTTGAAAGTGGGAAATGATAATCTTAGGGTCCCTCTACCTTGTCCCGGTAATCATTTGATGAACACTTCAAAGATAAGGCGTGTAATTGCTGTCCTTTTCCAGTTTCATAATATACAATGATGAAAAATATCAAAGTTCAGGTACCCCCTGGCACCCTTTGAAACTTTGACAGGGGATACTCCCTAAGACCCTCAACTCTTCCCAAGTGATAGATGGTTCATGTTCCCATATATGAAGGACAAATGAATGCTTGAAATATGCCTCACACTCTTGGCACCACTCGGTGGTGGCACTACAGCCCCATTTTGAAAGTGGGAAATGATAGTGCTAGGGTCCCTCTAACTTGCCCCGGTAATCATTTGATGAACACTTCAAAGATAAGGCGTGTAATAGCTGCCCTTTTCCAGTTTCATAATATACAATGATGAAAAACCTTAAAGTTCAGGTTAGCTAACTGGGCCTTTCCGGCCCCTGGCACCCTTTGAAACTTTGACAGGGGATACTCCCTAAGACCCTCTACCCATCCCCAGTGATAGATGGTTCAGGTTCCCAGAAATGAAGGACAAATAAGTACTCGAAATATGCCCCACGCTCTTGGCACCACTTGGTGGTGCCACTTCAGCCCCATTTTGAAAGTGGGAAATGATAGTCCTAGGGTCCCTCTAACTTGCCCCGGTAATCACTTGATGAACACTTCAAAGATAAGGCGTGTAATAGCTGCCCTTTTCCAGTTTCATAATATACAATGATGAAAAACATCAAAGTTCAGGTTAGCTAACTGGGCCTTTCCAGCCCCTGGCACCCTTTGAAACTTTGACAGGGGATACTCCCTAAGACCCTCAACCCATCCCCAGTGATAGATGGTTCAGGTTCTCAGAAATGAAGGACAAATGAGTACTCGAAATATGCCGAACGCTCTTGGCACCACTTGGTGGTGCCACTACAGAACCATTTTAAAAGTGGGAAATGATAGTCCTAGGGTCCCTCTACCTTGCCCCGCTAATCATTTGATGAACATTTCAGAGAATAAATTTCTCTAATGACTTTTTGGGGATATAATGTAACAGCCAACGTTCAGGTTAGCCTACTGGCTCTTACCGGTATCTGAGACCTTTTGAAAGGTTGAGTAGCGATACTTTGAAAGTCCCTCAATCCATCCCCAGTTATTGTTTGTTCAAGTTGATAATTATTGATGACAATTGATTGCTTGAAATAAGTCCCATGCACTTGGCACCATGCAGCGGAAGGTACCACTTCAGTCTTGTTCTGATAGCAGGAAACAATAATCCTTGGGCCCTTCTTCCTTGCCCTCCCTATGATAAAGTGGACACTTTATAAGTTATGGGTATAATACCTGCCTGTAATAGTAAAATTTTAGGAACCACTTGGTGGCACCACCACCACTTATTACTGATAACGGTTTTTAATAGTCTCATAGACCCATAAAGTTTACTGAGTAATAATTTTCGAAACATACTTCACCGTAGTTTACACGTGTGCAATATTTCAGTTTACAATCGTTAGAGTAACCATATTTCAGGTTAGCTCATTGGCCCTGTCATATTCTTGAGGTCCTTGAAAGAGGTGAAAAGGTTTTCTTCTTAGAGTCATTAACCTTTTCCTACTACGTGTTTGTTTAACTGGAATAAGATGATAGGGTAATTTATTTTTATTTTTTTCTGTTAAAAAAGAAATATTTTTTTCTTCAGGTGAGCCTTACTGCCTCTGAGTGTCTGGTTTATTATATAATTAATTGTCACATTAATTATCCAATGATTAACCCTTAATTATCTGAAATGAAGTATTAAAAACAGTACTGCCTCTGAGTACTCTCAGTTCTTTGATGAATTTCCTTATTGGCTGCTAGCTTCTACGGGCTTAGTGGCTGCTGTTATTGGCTGCTAGCTTCAGCCTGGTGTGCAATGTACTACTTATCATTTTTCTCCCATCCAGTCAGATGGGAGGCATGGA
Source organism: Saccostrea cuccullata (assembly GCF_032062105.1). Taxonomy (NCBI): domain Eukaryota; kingdom Metazoa; phylum Mollusca; class Bivalvia; order Ostreida; family Ostreidae; genus Saccostrea; species Saccostrea cuccullata. Next base: position 4,881 of record NW_026922358.1, on the reverse strand, counting down.
GGGCAGCACTTTTTATGTTCTGAAGGTACTTCTTCATGAACCGGTGGTCGCAGCTGTTGTCTTCAAGTTCAGGTGAACCCAAACTCTTGCAAAGTATTTCATGTCTGGGTTCTAGAAACTACAAAAGCCATGAAGGGACACGCTGATTTTTCAAAAAAGTAAAAATTAATTTGAGATCTCGAATTACACAATCCGTTCCCACGGATTATCAATTCGTTCCCTCGGTTTATAATTCGAGATCTCGAATTACATGCACAATCCGATCCCACGGATTATCAATTCGTTCCCTCGGTTTATAATTCGAGATCTCGAATAACACAATCCGATCCCACGGATTACTTATTCGTTGTCTCGATTTATAATTCGAGATCTCAATTTACACAATCCGATGCCACGGATTAATAATTCGAGATCTCGATTTGTAACATCAGTCTTATGATTTTGGCAATCAGTGCTCGCGAATTTATTACATGTATATATGTATATAATTATGTAATGTTGGATACATTCAAATCCAACTATTTGAATCAATTAATGCAATTCATGTATTTTGTTTCAGCAACCGCGGTCGTTCCGAACCTCTTTTATAACTAATTCAACGTATATCTTATTTAGATAAAAAACAATTACACAGGAGCCATATCTACCTTTAATATATAGGACTTTCAATTATTTAAGCAATAAAATGCTTTCTTTGTTTTTTGTTACTGGAATGAACGGAAGCAGCTGTTGCAGAAAAAATACATAACCCGCGTATAAGCGTAAGCAGGTTATTTAAATTTTTTTCTGCAATAGCTGCGACCGTTCATTCAAGTAATAACAAACAAAAAAAGACATTTTATTGTTTATATATATATTTATATATCTGTTTAAATAATCAATTAAAGTACGATTGAAAAGATTAATTATTGTATTAATGATGCGAACGTCTATATACGTTTCATGGATGGACCAGCTACTGATTATGAAATCTGTACAGACGATATGCTTTTGTAGTTTATGCAGGGATGAACGCAATGGGGTTTCTTAAGAAATAAAGGAGAAAATATTCAGTGGATGTAAATATTCTAATATACACGTAGAACAAAACCCAGGACTTTTTTAATATGAATATAAGTACTAGAATGTAGATGTGAGTCAGGTTCATGTTATTTTCTCATTTTGGACCGTAATATGTAATAAAAGGTAGGATGTAAACAACTACAATATTGCCATATCCGATATGTACAGATAGCTGATATTAATGAATTAATGAGAAGGGCTTACATTCCGAGGGAACGAATTGTTTAAACTGAGAGAATGAATTACAATCCGAGATAATGGATTGTTTTATTTGAGGGAACGAATTGATAATCTGTAAGAACGAATTGATAATCCATGGAAACGGATATTGTATTTCGAGATCTCGATTTATAAATCGAGGGAACGAATTGGTAATCCGTGGGAATGGATTGTGTAATTCGAGATCTCAAATTAATTTTTACTTTTTTGAAAAATCGACGTGTCCCTTCATGTTCATCAGAATTTTTCTTGGTAGTGTTTTATAATTACCCTCATGGTAAAAGTGGAATTTCTCTGACATACATGTACATTATGTTTGTTATAGATTGTTGTCAAGTATATGCTGGGGAAAAAGTATTTTCTTGATTTAACAAATTTTTAATAAGGAGAGTACAATACATTTTAATATGTGTAAATGAATAGTATAAAGACATTTTTTTAAATTGAATTAAAAGTCACAGTGACCTTGAATTGGTCGCAACACACCTTCTACCTAAGTTGCATAAACTGATCAAGTTTAATGACTCTAATAAATAATTGATGATTTTAACCTTAACCCTAATGTCTAATAGTTTTCCAGTTATGGGCCGGAAAGGATCATTCCATATTTGGCTATAACTTTTTAATCACAGGTCAGAGTGACCTAATTTTTGTGCGCAACACACCAACCCAAGATGTATGATAACTCTAGGCCTAATATTGGAGTTTTATGAAGAGACTTACTTTTACATTCGACAGCTTACTTGGACATTTAAACCTGCGCCATGTACGGAGGTACGGAATTGAAAAAAGAAAATAGAAAACATCTCAAGAGGTGAAAGTTATTGTATTCGGGGCTTAGAAATAATTTATTAAACAAAAATTATAATTGATGGTAAAATAAAATTTATTTGGATACTTTATTCACGAGAGTTAATATATACTTTTATTTTTTAATAACTAAAGAAATGAAATAAATGAATAAAGAAGAAGACATATATTGGTAGGAAAGCTCGGCAGAAGTTAGTCAAGACTTGAAGGGAGGGTGTTGAGGGTATGAATGTTGCCGTTTTCGTCCTACACAACGCAATATGATTTTGAAATAACCTGTTATTATCTTTTTGTTAAATATTACGATCAATATTTTTTTTTATACAAAAGAGCTATCGTATATTTTTCTGTTGTAAAAGTAAGCCGTCAACTGTAAAAATCAGTGTCTTCGCAAAAGTCCAATAGTATTTAAGGTGGCTCATTACATCCACAGTTTATTTTAGATTTCAAAAGAGCGCCGCTTATAATGTAGATGTCAAATATCCAGATAGTGGTCTTGATATCATAAAAAAATTTTTATAGAATTTTTTAGTTTTTGTCTAATTTTAGTGAAATGTTTCATTTCAAGTTTATTATTAACAGAATTTCAGAACTTTCGGTGTCAAATGATGGGCATCTTCTTAAAACAAGTACACAGAGTGAAAATACCTCAAAATACCTAATAATAATTTTATTAGAAAAAATAATTTTCCCATAGCAAACAATTAATGTCATTATCTTTTTAATCTATGCCAAAAACATTAAGAAAATGTGTTTTGAAGAGACAAAGAATGCATATCAGTGAATTAAATCTGTCAAATCGAAAGAAGAAAGTTTAAACGAAATGAAAAATCCGTTATAAAATATATTTGCTATAAAAAGTCCACTTTCAAGAGTTATCTTTCCTAATTACCCAAGACTCAAAACACTATGGAACGTTTGACATTACATCTAAAATTCAGAAAAAAGCTTAAAACTGCCCGAGTATGCAATCATCTAAATCAATAAAGCAAATATATAAATTAACACCAACACAGTAAATATCGCTGGTAAATAACTTTTTAATTTCAACAAGGTTGTAAATTTTAACTCGAATTTCCTCCATACGTACAATCATGTCATTGATTGATAGAGCTCATTGCATGCATGGCTATGAAATTGACATTACTTGTTTGGCGAAGATTTGACTGTTGTTTTCTTTTGTTTCTGTTTAAAAGCAAATCTTCTTGGTTTATGCATAATGAATCTGTTACTTTGTTTTCACTGTTTACAACACCGAATGTTTCATCTATATTTTTAAAGCGTTTTAAAGGTCAGGGTCATATTATAAAGGTACCTGTACAACTCGTCCTCAGAGGAAACCGGTCGACACAATGGAGTTTATTTTTTTGGTGTAGTACGTCATCAAAAAGTGGTGTAATGAGCCTCCTTAAGTTATGAGCCGGCACGAGAAAAGCTAACAGACACACAGAAGGACACAAAGCCTATTTAAAACAATAAAATGCTTTCTTTTTTGTTGTTACTGGAATGAACGGAAGCAGCTGTTGCAGAAAAAATACATAACCTGCGTAAGCGGGTTATGTAAATTTTTTCTGCAATAGCTGCGACCCTTCATTCCAGTAACAACAAACAAAGAAGGCATTTTATTGTTTATATTTATATCTGTTTAAATAATCAATTAAAGTAGGATTAAAAAGATTAATTATTGTATTAATGATGCGAACGTCCTTATATGTTTCATTGATGGAACAGCCACTGATAAAGAAATCTGTACAGGTGACCTGCCTACTGTAGTTTATGCAGTGATAAACGCAATGGGGTTTCTTAAGAAATAAAGGAGAAAATATTCAGTGGATGTAAATATAACATAATAAACCCCACCTTAAGACGGGCGTACAAAAAATGGCGAAACAAAGTAATTTCTGTTTCCAATGAGTAACACTTAAATTTTTTAATAGTTTATCCCTTTTGTTCAAAATCAGCGAGATTTGGGGCTAGAGTTTCAATAATTTTTTCTAAAATTCTTTTTTTCAAATATTTTTTAATTGGTACATATTATACTTTTTTAGAAAATAATCAACAGGAGAAAATAACAAAGACAAAAAATTATTCAGTCAGTTTAAATTTCATTTTGTGAAATCACATTGCCTCACTGTCGTCATTCAATAAAGTCTTCCTGTAAAACGTTTATTTTAGTAAATGATCATCTTTTAAAGGATAATAACTGAAAAAAATAATTCATATAGATTTCATCTTTTTATGTCACGTTGTCTCAGTGCCGTCGTTCAATAAAGTTTTTTTGAGACTCTCGCACTCTTCCTGTTGCTCGCGCAACTTTTCTCTCAATCGGCGGATGCGCTCTTTTGTGTCTGTCTCTTCAACTTGTTCTGTTCGCACATGCGTAAAGGTGTAGTCTATCTGATGTTTCTTTCTTCGATTCTTTTCTTTAGGAATAAAATCATCATTGTTGCCAGCAGTCTCAGTTTCACTTTCGGTTTCGCTATCACTTCTCTCTTTCTTTATCTCTGTCAGTATGGCGGCCTCAAACTCGTGTTTGTCTCCTGGCTCCGATTTCACTCTGATCCATTCTTGGCCGCTCGTCCCGACACGTTGTTTATCATCTTGTGAATTGCTTTGTGTTGTGTCACTTTTATTTTCAGATGTCTTTACTCGGTCGAACGCGGTCGTTTTGCTGGTTATTAATTTGTTGAAAGACGCGCCCTCTGATACGGAGTTTACAGGTCTCTGCACAGAAGACGTCACTGCGCATGTGCTCTTTACATTAGCGTTTTTCACTTTAGGTTTGGAAAA
>NW_026922357.1:0-19752 GCF_032062105.1 Saccostrea cuccullata | reverse complement strand
ATTAAAGCAAAGGCTATTATGATGTATCCTGTCGTCCATTCCCTTGTTACTATAGACCTGCCTCCCTAATTCAGCCAAACAGGAGCAGCCACCAGGGGACACCAACACCGGTACAGGATCTCATTCTGCCGTACCAACGTCTACAAGGAATCGTTCTTTCCTACTACCATCAGGATATGGAACCAGCTGCCAGAAGACACCATCACGGCCATGTCCCTGGAGTCCTTTAAGACCAGGATTCAGGGATATAAAGCACCATAATTGAAGCAGGACATGTAAATATCAGTTTTTAAAATTGTAAATAGATGTGTGTTGGCGATGTAGCGGTAATGTTGACCTCCCTTATAGAGATTCCTCATCGAACACCACTATGCTAATAATGACATACAAAGGAAATTTATGAAATTGGTCAGGTAGAAGGCATAGATAAAAAAAATCTACTAAAATTATTAAACTACCACAAAAAAGTTTTTAAAATTAAAAAAAAAATTGTTTTATATTACAAATTCTAGAATATATTAATTATGAAAGTTTCCTATTGTATCATATGTTATAACTGACCCTATATTTATAGACTTGTATCTAGATAGCAAAAACAGACAACGACAATTATGACCCTATATATACTTGTAGACGACAAAAAATAGATTTTGACCCATTGTATTATTAGGTCTATACTATGGGTCAAAATCTTTATTTCAGAAACAAGGGCCTGTGCTATTTATCTCCGGATTTTGGGATATTTTATAATCTTAAAATACCAATCAGACGTAAAAGAGCTGGTCGGAAATACACAATAGTTGGCGTATCCTAAGTACAGGTAATATTAATTTAGTGAATGAATCAATCAAATTTACCATTAAATGGAATAAATGTTTTCCAATTGCCTGAATTTCAGTTAATTTTGTCATGAGCTGCAAAATGTAACATGACTTAAAACACCTTTCTAAACTAAATTCAACTAAATATTAATGAGTATTGAAACGAAAATTAAAGCATCGATATTTACAAGTCTTTGACAATTTCTTGGAAAAAATCAAATTGGTGCATGTTATAAATTTTAAATGTGTATTACTTATAGCAAAACCACGATGACATGGTACTGGCATACATAGGTCTTGGTATATAAAGCTTTGACATGCTTTAGATCCCTGTCAAAAATTATGAGAACACTCGGCATTTGGTTGTACGCGGTTGTATTCGCAGCTGGTCTTAGAATGGGGGTGTTTGTGCCCCCTCGCTTGTCTTCTGAATTTCTTCAGACTCTGGGCATTGACCCAGGAGAGCGCGTACCCATCACTCGACCTCTCTTACCGTACGTGCAGCAGCTGTTTCTTCAGATAGAAGAAAAACAAGATGACCTACGTATGTATTCCGACCGGGACCCCAGGGTGCTGTTCTACAATCCGGAGTCGCGTAAGTTAAATATACCTCATCATTTTGTATATATGTTTTCATCTAGAAATCTCTTTTCTTTTGAAAGAGAACTTGGATACAAATTTGGCGAATTTAAACCAGTTCTGCATTTTTAATGTTTTAAAGTCGCACATTTAAGTCAAACACTGCAAATTTTAAGTTTTTTGTAAATAATAATCTAAAGCATTCAATAATCCGTTTAAAATTAATTATATGCTTTAACAGTGAAGATAATAAAACATTCAACAGCTCGTTAAACAATACAACAATAGTATATACTTGTATTTTAAATTATCAAAAGTAAATATGAATATGCACATGGCAGTTTAATTATGACATACAATTAACTTTTTATATCTTGATAATGTTAATTGAATTGTGAATGGCAGTGCTAATAAAAATTAATCATTTTTCTATTTTTTTTTTTTTATTAAGAACGCACAAGTAATTTTGTTTTAATACAAACAATTTCGATGCATAATCACTCCTTCTTGAATGAAAAATAAATTACATTAAATAAAAAAAAAACAAGACCCCAAAAATTAGTGAAAAAACTGTGCATCATTGAAATGAATTAACCACGGATGACTTCTGCATTTATGGAATGACTACATAGCAATATTTGTGAATTTTAAAGTATCTAAATGCCTTTTGTTGACGATTAAGTTATAACAACGATTTTATTTCTGATGAATGGAAAGAATTTACAATTAAAATAAATCGAAAAAAGTATTATAAAATTAACTTAATAAGGGTGAATATTTTAACAGATATGTCAGATATATGTGATTTTTAAGGTAGTCCGATCCTCAGGTTTATAAAATTAGCAGTTATGTAATGAAAATACTCATAAAAGTATCTGTGAATCCACAAAGTTATGTAAATTTATCCACAGGATTCTGTTTAAGTTAAAGATTAAAGTTAATCATATCATATAGAGAAAATTGTCAGATCTCCAATATTTTTGCAGAAAAGGCGAATTGGAATATCAGCAATGCATTTTCTAATTGCAAATTGATCAACAAATATATCTAAGATTTAAAAACAACAGGTATCCAGGCAGTCAGAGAAATTGCTATGATTTTTATACGTATTTGGATTTTCTGTCTTCTATTTACGACATGTATTCTATAATACCTAGTGCAAAAGGGTTTTGCTATCATTGCAAGACACAACAAATCACTTCTTTTTTCATATCATGCTAATAAGCATTGGTATCTAAGGCTGGATTCAAGAAAATCTTATTTCTCTAAAACTGTATTATTATTTTTTTCCTTTTATAGGGTACAAATGTTAACTTTTGTAAGATCTTTTCTAGGACTCCCAAAAACCTTGAATCTTATAAAAATGAATAAAATGAAAATTGTTGCATGAAAAAAATTCATTTTCAAGCTTCATTTTGATGCATTTCAAATTAAATATTAATTTTTGGAGTTATCCTTCCTGGCTAAGGACCGGATATCCTTAATACATGTATATGTATAATATAAAATTGTTTTTAAACATAATTCTTTGAAATAATCAAAGGGACTGGCAACAAGTTTTTATAACTTACTGTTTTCTATCCTAAAATATAACAGTATATCTTAAAATTAAATACTGGTTAATTTTATCTTTCTATATGTATTATTTTAACTGAAAATTCAGTTCATTGACATGGAAATTAAAAGTCTAATGGTTTCATTAATGAATTTATGGAAAGCAGCAAAATATTGTTATTCGTTGCTAGAATGTGCTCATCGCAGTTTGTCTCTAGATAATAAACTGTGTATCTTCTTAGGTTTTTAACCTATTTCTTAATTTCAGATCCGAAACTCACTTTCCATATATAGATAATATTTTAAAGAGACATGGACACATTTTCAAATTTATTTTTCAATTTTTTTTTATCTATGCAAATACTAGTACTGATTAAGGCATTTTTAATGATTATCAAAAGTTTGATATTCAGTTGTCGAGATACAAGACAAATTTAGAGTCCAAACCTTTGTTATGTAAACAAGGCTTGTGTCTTTTTTTTTTTTTTTGTTTACATAGGTTAAATATACTAAATTATGTTCGTTCAAAGCAGATTTTTCATTTATGAAGTTAAATTCTAAATACCATTTCATAGATTCCAGTGATTTACTGAATATTGTTTTGTTATAAATATGATATTTTCTACGTGTGAACAAAAATAAGGCATGAGTCTTGTTTACATCATGAAGAATTTTAAGTTCTGTGTCTTTGTAAATCAACAAATGATGTTCAAAATTTCGCTGATCGTTTGAATTGCCTTAATTATAAATATTAAAATTGTTTTTAAAAAGTCAGTTGACGCTGTGTCCATGTCCCTTTATATACCGGCAATAGGAAATTTCCTACGATGTTTGTTAAAAAAGATTAGAATTACCATTAAACATGAACATCTTCCTGTAGTATGTCAACATTTTTAAACAGATTCCTCCGAAGGTCTCCTTGAGTTTGATTTATCAGGAGCACCTATTGATGGAAACGTGACCAAGATAGAGGTTGCCTTCACGGGACATACCCACCGACAGATCTCTCTACAAATCACATCCCCATACCGCCCCGGAATCAGTAAGTGTTTCTATGATTGGAGTTTCATAACGTAAACATTAATGGGCAAAATTGAGTTATTATATTCGAAATACTCACTACCATGTACCATGACTTTTCTTCCCTTAACTTTCCTTTCTGTTTCAGTTGCTTCCTCCTTTGTTTCAATCACAAAGGCTTAACAATTGGGATGAAAAACTTGTATTTCAGTTAAAATATGACATTTTTGCTCACAAGATCATTATAACGATCATAGGAGTTACAAAATGCCGACTTTGAAGGGGGATCCTGATATTCCTGTATCATCAACTTATCTGTCAGAAGCTATTTTGGCCTGAATCTGAAAAAAACATCCAGATAGAAAACACTGTGATGTCTTTTATTTCCAATTTTGTTTGTATATATCTATTATATATATAATGATAAAACTAGATAGAATATCTTAATGTCGAGTTGAAGGCCTCAGTGAAGTTTTTTAAAAATAAATTCTGCTTCATATGAACAGAAAAACTGGTCGGCTAGTGAGGGAGAACAATTAGTCTCGACTGGAGTTCCAACATCCTTTTAATATCAACTTCAGGGAACTTGTATGTAGAATCTGTGATTTTAAGAAAGTAATTTTGTTAAAGATCAATCACAAGATATGAAAATTTCCGAGTTCTCTTTCGATTATAGGAGTAGTTGCCTTCAAATGATGTATTTTTATTTATCGCAAGGAATGGTTTTTTGAAATATAGAAAAGACATGCTAGACTACAGACTACTTTCTTTTGAAAAAAAAAATGGTGTTTAAGATTTTCTTAAAGTTCTTTGAAGTTTTGGAGAATCCACATTTGATATGCACCACTTTCAGAAAGTGTTGTGGCAGAGTGCGTCTGAAGTTTTTGCCTTTACAGTAATAAATATTTAATAAGGAGCAAGGAGAGGGGCTTGGTTGAATACGTATTGGATCCTACAATGTATCTTTGTTTGTAAAGATTTTAGGAAGATTAAATATACAGTATAGGTTATGTTTTTTTAAATGTTACAAGCCTTTTCTTAGATTTAGGAAACTGTGAGGAAAGGGAGTCATTATATTATCTCATATAATATATTTATGAAAATAAGCATTACAAACAAATGACGATATTGTATAATGACAAGCCTTGTCCAGTATAATGAAACCTAACATATTGTGTTCATGTAGTCTTGTTCTTTTAACACTTTAGATAGTTCCATTTGCATTTTAACTTTCTAAAAACGACAAGGGACAGTTATGTGTGCCAATGTAAACATATTAAATTGGTCAAAATGATGTATCAAAATATGCTTTAAAAAGTTTATTTATACTTAAGAAATGTTCTTTAAACTTTTTAAAATTTTCATATATACATGATTCTAAAATTGCAGGAGTGAGTTCCTTTCATACAGAACAGGGACATTTGGCTGACATCACAAATCTCGCTATGGATCAGGTGTTAAATACAACATTAAATCTGTTTGTCTCTGTCAGTAAATCCACTCACCAAGTAAGACACCTAAATCCAATTCTGGCGGTTTTCCTCGACATAAATGTCTCCCTATTGCACTCAGTCCGTCGGAAGCGCTTTGTGCCAACTAATAGAAATTCGACAATAAATATGGAAACAGCAGAAACTCTAAATTACTGTCGTCTGAAAGAATGGACTGTGGATTTCCGGGATTTAGGATGGTATGAAAAATTCATTCAGCGTCCTATAACATACCAGGCGAACATTTGTGACGGAACTTGCCCCGTGGCTCCAATGGACCCCTATTTTAACGCCACAAACCATGTACTGTTAAAATTTCGCTTCAATAAGAGACTGTGCTGCTCCCCGATAGAATATATGTCACAGACTTTAATATTCATAAACAACAACAACATAACCGCCATACAGACAGTCAGAGGGATGTCCGTGTCGCGTTGTGGCTGTCGCTGAGGCCATTACTTTGGTGTATGATCTACTCATAGTCAGTGTCCGTAACTCCAAAGAAACCCGCCAAGAAGTGAATTTTCAAATTTTTGACGCCATTTTCTGAAGAAAGGGACATTTCTATTTTGATGCTAGAATCGTATACAATTGTATTTGAGATTCGAGATATAAAGTTTTGAATGTTAAAAACTGGGATTTTATTTTGATTTTGATTCTATCACCTCTTGGAATAGCAACTATTAGTGAAGCATGTACATGTATTGCTGTTCGATATACCGAGGGAATGTATCCAGTTCAAAGGAAAATCACACCCATCAATATTTTTTGTTAATCTTCCTGAGCTCTGAACGGCAAGGTTCATGTAGATAGATACGTACCATATCAAGTGTTTGTTGTTCTAAAAAATATACATGTATGTTTGCAGAGTTTAAAATAGCATTTTATTTGATTTATTCCTTATTCATTTGTATGTCTTTTCACGTACTGGAGAATCATTGTATTTTAATATGTGAGGCAGTGATTGACTTGATAGAAACTTACATTCTCAGCAAAATACAATCAGGACTATTACATTGTTGCAGTGACTGGATGAATAGTGTGTTGTTATTACTAAATTTTCAGAGGATGGTTTACGATCTTATGCACAGTTTGGATGTAATATGTTGGTAAGAAATGATGCTATTCAAGGAAAATGAGTATACATGTACATAACTCGGTTTAGAAACAATCCTCTGAATCAATTCCTACAACAACAAAATTTCTGTATAAAATATATTTATAAATTTGAAATTTGATTTTAGCGATATTTTCTTGATAAACTTAAAACTATACTGTTCAACAATATATTCGAGAAGTGGTGTTAATCAGATGGATACTAAAAATTCCAAGAAACTTTTGAAACATTTGATTACTAAAATCAACAACATAAAACTTTTTTTCAACTTTATACTAGTATACAACTTTTCCACACGATAAATTAAAGTCCAGGCTTTCTGACATCATTGACAGCTGCTTTTACAATAAAAATGGAACTCGTAAATTAATTACCTTGTCATTGGTCATTTACAAAATTACTTAGTTAAAAAAATTTGATTGTACACACAATTACTCTAAAGTTGTTATTAAAAAGATGCTCGAGATTACAATATCTAAGTGGTTTTCGGAGACTAGGTATGCTAACAATCTATGGGAATTCTCAGAGGTATTCATTATAAGGAAATCTATTTTTGTATTTATATGAAGCAGAATTTGTTGATGATGTGATAACCAGATTTGTTCTTTTTATATGTTTATTATATGAATATCAATGGTATTACAAATAGAGATAATGATAATAATAATGTCAGTAATGACGGTGTGCCCAACTAGAACCACAATGCATAAGCTTTAGGTCAAGGTCACCACCGACCACAGTGATACTGTACAACAGTTGGTACACCTAGCTATAAATAATTTAGCTTTAACAATGTTCAACACACAGCCTTCATAGCGCGAAACATTTCGTTCAAAATCATAAACTATGAAGTCACGTGATCACAGGAAGTGATGTTGAAATTATCAAAATATTAAACAATACATTTAAATAAAAACTTATGTCTATTTTCCATCATTATTTAAAAAATGACAATGACTAAAATTATTTTAAATAAAAATCTTATACACTTTAGTTAAACAGAATTCCTGTTACTAAAAATAGATGTGGAAATTACCATATATGACAAACAGTGTATGACAACAAAGAGAGGTAACTCTATTGTGAAAATCACCACATCACAATAATCTTTTACGTGAAAAGAAGAAAACACTTGCTATGGCCTTCAAATCAACATTTAGATATACTACTATCAATGACGTATTGTCAATTAACAATAGTTATTTCCATTCTTACGAGGGGCGTTCAATAAATAATGTCATCAGGTCTCGGAAAGAAAGAAAAACCGCTTTTCTATGGTTTTGTCTTAATGATTTAACTAAAATATTCTCTTTTAATTAAAAGACATGTCCGCAACATTTTTATTCAATTTTAATTGTTTTTAGAACACAGTTTTGAGTATGACCCTTTGTTTACTGGAAAATGGCAGATCCTATGATTTGCTGTGCTTGTTTTTTTCTTTTTGAAAGGTGTTTTCCTAAGTTTGGGAAATGAAACAAGTCAAAGATTGAAAGTTCTGGCGAATATTGTTAATGTGACAAAACATTAACTTTCTGTTTACCCCAAAACTCCTTTACTCTTCATGGCCTGTGGGTTTGGACGCTGTCAGGAAGACATTTAATGTAGTGAATTCCTCATTCTGTTTCTTTCCTCTCATAAACCTTTCAATTTGTTGGCAAATATCTTGCTTACTAGACTCCTCCAGAATTTGAACTACCTCCCTATATATGTATTTGAACAACAAGACCGCTAATATTTAAGTAAATAGCGTATAAAACTGTTTTTGTGTTCTTGCAAATTTTTGCTCTTCTTAGGCCTTTGCAGTTTTGTCAAGGACTTCTTATTCTAAATTTGTTTTGAGGGTTCAACGCAAAATGGATTCAAGTTTCATGATCTGTTTGAATTTCAGAAAAACGTGGATAAGAACAATTTTTGAGTTTTTAAAAATAATTGCATAGATTTTCTACACGCTCTCGTTTTCATTCATATTTATAAATATAGGGTGACATTTGAGTATTAAACTTTTTTACAATCAAATGTTTCTTTAAAACAGTGTGAACTACCCCCGATATGATGTCTATCAAATTTGCTATGTAATTTAAAGTCAATAAAACATAAATCTGTGATAATTTGTTGAATTATCGCCAATATACATTGGTTGTAGTATGTCCTTGTTGACAAGGAGGGTACCCATTTTTGATAACCATTATATAGTTTTTGTTAATTGAAATCCACCTGTTCATGTGTGTATGAAACAGACATAAGTTGCTGTAAATTTCACATATTTCAGTTAATATATTGTTGGGAAATTAACAAGTTTTACAGCAGCTTTAATGACGCGTTCAATTTTACTCTAATTTACTGATTCTTGACCATTCATTTTTAACGCAGTGTCTCGAGTAGCCCTTGTTTTCCAGCTTCCCACAATGAAATTATGCAATGAAAAGTGGTCACATAAACTGTTATCAATTTATTAAAGATTAAATAATTAGAAAAAGTCAAGCTTAATGTCATATGATTTTTATGTTGTATGTCATGGAGCTGATGAAATTATTTATTGAACGCCCCTCGTATGTCGACACTCGGTTATAACAAAGTCACTGGGGCCAATGAAATTACTTCGCATAATTCGTATTATCCGCATAAGGAATTTGTTAAATTTATATAGCTGGGGATGCAAGATAACTTCACGCAAGTTTCGAAATTATCTCCCTTGGTGCACTCTTTCATTGAGGAGGGGAGTTTCGTTACCGCGTAAACAGACAGGTGGGACAGTTATTTATATATTGGATACATTGTATCATCGATAAACTGAATTATCATAACTAAATGATTGTCCTGATACCCTTTTACAACTCGAGAAAAACCGAATTAATGTAAAGGCATCATTATTTAAAGCAAAAAATCGTAACAAAAAAGAAATTATCAGTGGATGTGAGACATTTCAGACGAGGAAAGAGATATGGACCTCCTAAAAAATACGGTACACATACATCTGATCATTGCACATCAGCAATCTAAATGACATATTGATTCTTTTCCTTATTATAACTTTAAAAAAAACACTAACTTTTTAGAAAATATTTGTACAATCAAGGAAATCAGTTACTTTTTATAAAGACTACGACGTTTCTTTCGTTTTCAAGAACCCTATAATTGAAAGTAGATTTGTAATTATGCATAATTGAGCTTGATAAAATCATCAAATGCATCACTGCTCAACATTATTATATTTATATGACATTTGATAAATTTTAAAAGCCATAAATATCGTCATTTATTCATGCACTTATGTATATAGAAACAACCTGTCCCACCTCCATGCTGAAATGGATACGTTTTGCGCCTCTTTCGTAGGAGAGTTATAATCTCGAAACTCGCGTAATTTTTACTAATCGCGTACTAAACGAGTTTTACTGTATCCCTGTGAGCTTGAAATAAAGATACCACAGAGTCTGACACACCTGTTTCTAGTTCGAAAAATCTGACGTTTTCTGGCTTTTTAACGATTTTGATATTTTACATGCCAGGAAATGGACTAACACTCATTATGAAAAACGTCAGTCAGCATTTCACTTACTGATAAACTGTATTTGCTGACAAGGTCATTGTATTGACAACAGAATTTTTAAACGTGACTGCTGATATTCTTAGTTCAGCAACTTGTATGTCAATAACTTACCTCATTTTAGAAATTGCACATACGTAGAGCATGCTTTTGTGTATCAAATCAACTGAGATACATATGAACTCCGTATTGACGATAGAAAAGTTAAAGTCATCACGTTTATCATAGAGCTTAGTTCTTAGATTGCCATTAACGTTTTTATGCGCTCGGATGGATAGACCCGGGACGTATATTGTTTTTGTCCTGTCTGTTTGTTTGTTTGTTTGTCTGTTTGTCTGCAAACTTTAACCTTCACCATAACTTTTGAACCATGAAAGATGGAGACTTCATATTTGGTATGCATATTCCACTAATTAAGTTCTTTCAAATTACACTTTGGCCTTGTGACCTTGACTGTGACCTATATGCTAAAAATACCTTTTTATCTGCATACTTTAACCTTCACATTTCTTTTGAACCATAAAAGATAGAGACTTCATATTTAGTATGCATGCTTTTCTAATTAAGCCCTTTCAAATGACATCAGGGTCAATGACCTTGTGACCTTGAATGGACTTGTATGCTAAAAATAGTTTTTTCGTACCTTTGCCGTAACTTTTAAACCACAAGAGATAGAGACTTCATATTTATTATCCATACTTTACTAATCAATTTCTCTCAAATGACACCAAGGTCAATG
This sequence comes from Saccostrea cuccullata, assembly GCF_032062105.1. NCBI lineage: Eukaryota > Metazoa > Mollusca > Bivalvia > Ostreida > Ostreidae > Saccostrea > Saccostrea cuccullata. The sequence continues at coordinate 8,885 of NW_026922357.1, read as the reverse complement.
ACCTTGACTGTGAAATATATGCTAAAAATAGCTTTTTTAGAATTTTGTTGCCGCCGGGCGCATAGTGTCTCACAAACACATCTTGTTTTTTCATTTAAATATTAAAATATGAAATATATGTGTCAGACTTGTTGGTATCTTTTATCTCAAGCTCACCATCGTATCGGCATAAAAATGGAAGTTACCATAGTTAAAGTATCTGTCACATTGTTCAGCGATGGGGTATACGATGAGAAATCGATGCGTTTTTTTAATATAAAAATGGTGTGGTTGCCGGTGTAAAGACGAATAATGACCCCCATCGAATAATGACCGGGGGTCATTTTTCGACAGCGAAAAATGACCCCCGGTCATTATTCGACGTAGAAAAATGACCCTTTTGCCCGTAGAAAAAGTGTCACTTCCCTTAAAATTTGCAGAACCCACGTGAAGAAAAATGACCCCCGTAGAAAAATGACCCCCTGTAGATTAAAGCTAAAATTTTTAGGGGGCAAAAAAAAATGGAAAAAGAAGCATATTGGCCAAAATGCTCACCTGAGCTTATTGGGAATAAACTGATGATATGTTGATCTCGTAACATTATACAATTAAAGCTATATTTTAAGGTAAATGCAATGATTCAGAATCTAAAGGAGTAAAAGATTTATCAAGCCTTAAGGGTTAGGTAAACATTGTTTTTTGATGGTGGAAATCATCGAACTGACAGAAAAAATCAGCAGTATTATGTATTGTTATATCCTCCGCTTGAAAAGCGGGAGGGTATATAGTGATCGGGATGTCCGTCCGTCCGTCTGTTACGCTTTGAGGTATCCATCTCTTATCCGCAAATCCTCATATATAAAAAGATGTGATTGTGAAACAGCTATGCCCCTGTATGGCAACATAGCGAAGATTAAACTTTTCTTAAATGCAATTTAAACATATTGTTACCCAAAGTAGGGTCTTCTCACAAGAAATACAACTGCAAAATAGGAAAGCCCTAGCACCACTTGTTCAAAAGTAATGGCTAAGGATACGTTTTTGAAAGGTAGGTCAAACTCAAAGGTCAAAGTTGATGATTTCTTAATAAAATGTTTAATGTAACAAGAATTACATATGTGAAGTATGAATACCCTAGCCCTTACCGTTCAAAAGTTATGGCCAAGGTAAAAAAGAAATCATAAGTACGGAAATCTCCAAGGTCAGGTCAAAAGGTCAAGGTTTTTAATATCCAATGAAAGGTAATGCCAAAAAACTACATATTTGAAGTATGAGAGTACTAGTATCTACCGTTTAAAAGTTATGGCCAAAGTAAAAGTTTGGCATTTTTGTGTAAAATGGGACAAACTCCAAGGTAAAGGTCAAAAGGTCAAATTTGGTGGTACATGTACCCAAAGTAAGGTCTTGTCACAAGGAATATACATATTAAATATGAAAGTCATAGCTCCAATAAATGAAAAGTTATGGTAAAGGTTAAGGTTTTTGCGGACAAACAAAGATAGACAGACAGACATACAGACGAACACGATAAAACTATATACTCCCGAATCTTCGATTACGGGGACATAAAAAGAAATGGTCTTCAATTAACTTTTCATAATAATATACATTATAAAGAAGACGTTACAACAATGAAAATGTTTGTTCTGATTTTCATATTAAATTCTCTGAAAAATATACTCAGAACTGAGTAAAAGGGTGGAGTAAAACAAGAATTAAGGTAGAAACTATGTCGGAAAAGTCTTTGTCACAAGATTTTCAAACTTTTCATAATGATAAATTAGTACTTGCTTATCAATCAGTTAAGATATCATGATATGTTTCCTTGTTTTTTTAATCTAGAACAGGCTGTGAAACTTGGTATGGTATTTACATACTGCGACTTCACATTGTCAAATATTTTTAGGGGTACTTGTCATAAAGGTAATAAGAAAAATCACAAAAATACTTCTTCAAACATCGTCGTTTATAAACTTTTTTAATTGAATAATATTAAACAATATTTTATTAAGAATAATTTCTTTTTTATTCAATTAACATAAAAGATAAGTCCACCATTAAAAAAAATAGTCAAATGAACTCTATTATTTTTAGTTAATTATTCACCCTATATTTGTAAATATTTTTTAGAAGTCTTTGTCACAATGTTTTCAATCTTCAATATGATGAAGAACATAGCCAAATGATTACAAAAATGATTAAAATATATACTTTTCCCTTCTAACTAATGAAAGATAGGCTATTTACCGATACTCATATTCTTGACCTTTTTGCACTTACACGGGATTTAATAATTAAATGACTGTTTGGGGTTACTTTCAGATGAAATATTTATCAGAAATTGTACTTTTACTTTAAAAAGATCATATTTAATAGAAAAATTGTAATCAAACACCAATAATATGAATAGGTAACATATAATTGTTAAAAGGAATGCACATTATTTCATTATAGATATCACAAAAATGTACACACGATCAAACGATCTACAACACGTACATCTTTGACTTAGACACATTTCATCAAGATATTACACTATATAGCTGGCAACTAAAGATTTCTTACGATTTATGCATTCCTTCAAAATGGTTACATACCATTCAGATTATTACGAAAGTTGTATGTACATTGTAATTTCATTACTCTAGATAGTCTTGGGTTTGTCAACTACAGGTCTAGATCTAGTAAATAAAAGGTGCCTACATATTTTCTCTTATTCCAGAAATATATTGCCATTAAGCATTATAAACCAAAAAATATATGAATTGAATTAAGATTATGTTGGCATGATTGAATTCTGTGAATTTCAAAATGCAGTATTTTCTACCATTTTTATTGAAGCTGTCAAGTACGGGAAAAAGTGGCATTGAATTAATTATGACGTCTTAATGGGTTAGCACAGGTTTAACACATTTACCAGTTATAATGTCATACGAAGTAGGTTCTACGTTAAAAGAAATGTAATGAATACTGTGTGCTAAATCAAAAGTTTATGTCTACATGTATAGTTTTTGCATTAGAATGACTGTCACAGTGTATTTTACACTAGCCCATAGCTTTACAGAGCATATTTTTAGGTCTTATACTTACCCTACCCCCTTTCTTATTTAGGAGGAAGTCGATATTGAACGAGAGCAAAAAAAAAACACCCTACCTTTATTTTTCTATAAGAAGGAATTAAAAATAAGCTAAAAATAATCTACTATTCTACTAATGTTTAACTGTTACTTTGCCATAATACTTTCAAGTATACCTCCACCAACATTTAACGTATGCTTTAATCATGGCGAAGTAAATTATGATATGATAATACTTGTGTGAAGGCTTTAATTCATTTCAATATTTTATCTAGAGCCTCTTTCAGAATTATTGAAAGGTATAGAGTTTTATTTATATTTTTGCTTTTCATTTATTATTATTTTTTTGTTTTGATTTAACGTAATGTTCTTTTTTTGGGGGGGATAAAATTTTCCTCCTTTTTCATTGTCAAATAGGATTTGCCAAACTTAAATAAAATACAAGTTGAAATGACGGAAAATTTAATTTTTCCTATGAAAGAGTATTTAAACCTGTTTTTGTATGGTTTGATTTCTAAAAACAAGTGGAATATCATTCTTTAAGCAAACATTATAAGGAGGAATATTAAAAAGAAATTTTATTTACTTGACAATTAAAGAATCTCTTTTCAAACACAATTTTAGCATTGAAAGACTACGTGAATCTCTTAATTATTTCATACGACTTTTTGTATTTTTCTGGTTACAGAAAATGTAAAAATTAGTTTCGCTGTAAAAAAGATATCAAAGAGTGTATATTTTGTATCACTTTAAAGGGGGTCATTTTTCAATGAGGGTCATTATTTTATAGGACTAACATATAAAATAATGACCCCCTAGGACCCTTTTTCTACAAAAAATGACTTTTTTCTACGGGTGGGGGTCATTTTTTGTCGGTGAAAAATGACCCCCCGGTCATTATTCGATGGGGGTCATTATTCGTCTTTACACCGGTCGGACACCTATAGTAATCAGACGGTGACTGAGGCCATTTGGCGAATCGGTGGGGGTCATCAGTAGAAAATAAGTTGTAGTGAAAAATCAATGATGTCTCCACCGATACCCCACATCGCTCCTCATCAGACGCCCATCATTAACACATCTTTTAAGGATTGGCCGATGTATGGCCGAGCATCGTCAAGTGTCTGTTGAATCTGAGGTCATCGGGGGTTGAGTGGTGGGCAATAGACGTCGGTCGATGTTCGACCAAACATTGGCCCATAGTCGAATGACGTACAAACGTTGTTCACCAATGTATGAGCGATGTAATATACATCGGCCGATTACCCTGGAACATCGTTATATGATTAGCAATGCATCGCTAGGCCTTTGTAAGTCCGGCAAGTAACCACATCATTTTTATCAAAATGCATCGGTTTCTCATCGTAAACCCCATCGTTGGATAATGTGACTGATACTTAAAGGATTACTAGGCCGATGTGGACCGATGTTGGGACATCGCTCACACCACGGATTACCACCGATTACCACCGGTCTACAGCCACCGGCCGGGAAATGTGACTAAGGCATAAGGTATAATTGACAATACTTCGTCGATATATCTAATTGTCGAGTTGAAGGCCAAAACAAGTGTTTTCTTCTTTTCACGCATAAGATTTTGGGCAAATTCTGTTTATATGAATACAAAAATAAGTCTGCTAATAAAGGGGTGCAATTGGTACCCATGGGAATTACAATAGATTGTTGGAAGACCTGGGGGTCGTAACATAAAGGCTACTTAAGTCTAAGACTGTGCTTAAGTAGGACTTAAGTATAGTCTAAAACTTAAGACCGTAACTAGAAGCGTACTAAGATTTGGCAATCTTAGCAAAACTTAGGCGGCCGGTGTAACGACGAAAAGTGACCCCCATAGAATATTGACCCGAGGTCATTTTTCTACGTAGAAATTTGACCCCCTCGTCAATATTCTACGTAGCAAAATGACCCACTTTTCTGTAGAAATTATGGCCTTGAGGTCGTTTTTCTCCGTGTGCATTGAAGAAAAATGACCCCGTAGAATAATGACCCCTTGTCATTTTTTCATGCAAAAACGTTCAATTTGCTAGGAACGTTCTTGTTAGGCGAATGTATACGGGTTATATCACGCAGCCTTATGCTTTGAAGTGTTAATTTCTGAAAGCTTTTAAGCTTAAATAACGAAATTAAAGCTATACAATACCTTACATTAGTAATACAAACCGTTTTATCCCCATTAAAGAAAAACAATATCTACATGTATTAAATTTGCTCTTAGGCTATTAGGGCAAAGATATGCGCGCATTCATGGAATCGTTTATTACATTTGATACAGTAAGTTTCCACAGTTGTCATTCTAATCTTTAAAGGGTCATTTTCTAGCTGGTGTCGGAAAAAAAAGTTTTAAAAGTTGCCATATTTGATTAATCATGAATCTCTTTGATTTTCCCCTAAACTTTGAGCTTTTGACCTTGGAATTTGACACACTTTTACATTAAAATTTCAAACTTTTACTTTGGCATTAACTTTTGGACGGTATGTGCTAGGACTTTAGATATCGAAGTAATGGCATGATAGACGAACAGTTCATTTGTATTTGCAAAGTCTATAAAATCTCAGAAGAAAGAGGACGTTATAGCAACCATTTCAGGTGTCTGTGGGCTAAAAAGTGTTGAAAAGTTTTTTTTTTTGAATTTATAGATATCTTTGAAGGTTGAACTATTATTCACTCAGATGTAAATTTTTGCCAGTTTTGGAGGACTTTTTTTAAATATCATTGTAAGAACGTTCTCGATCCCTATGCATGTATGGTATTTCCCGTATATACAGGGAAAAGTATAGTACCTTACATAAGGAAATTAAAAGTATGTATTTTATAGCAGAATGCAAATATGTAAGTTTAAAGGTAAGAGCTGAGGGAATTGAATTTATATAGTTAAGGTTTCGTCAAAGGTCAACATGCCTAAAAAATTATTTTTACAATATCTCCAAAACTATGTGTGGTATAAAGTCAAAACGTTTACAGTTTATAAATATATCATTGATTAATAGATTGAAAGTATCACTTGATAACAAATGCTTTAAAAAAGATTTTTTTTGGAAAAATTGTATCAGAAAATGTGCTTATTTAAAGAAAAATGCACATGCTTAATTCTGTCCTTTTTGTGAAAACCATCATTGCAGAAATAATGTATGTTAATCATTGAAGGGCAACTTGGACGTGAATGGTCTCTGAAAGGCTGTTATTGAAAGCATTTGACATGTATAAAGACAAGACCCTTATAGAATCCGCACATTTGCAATGTACTTTCGCTTTCAAGTCCTAACATTTGGACAAAATAAACAGGGAAAACAACTTTCCAGAGGCTATCCAAGTCCAACTTGCCCTTCATTGATAAACATATTTTGTTTCTGCAATGATGGTTTTCACTAAAAGCACAGAATTAATTACTGTAAATCACTTTTTATTCGCGATAACTTTATTTTCGCGTAATTACGCGAGACAGTGTACTCGCGAAAATTTAGTTCTCGCGTATAATAGCATTTCTTAAGATTATATAGAGCAATAACCACAATTCGTGAAAAGTTTGTCTCGCTAATAAAGAGTCAATGACTATCTCGCGAAAAATAAGGTGTCGCGAAAATTTAGTGATCTACAGTAGGTGCATTTTTTAAAAAAAACTATATGCATTTTGAAAAAGATTTTCTCTCAATTAATATTTTTTTTCAAGTATTTTTTATCAATTGATACTTTCTATCTGTTAATCATTAAAAAATTTATAAACTGTAAAAGTTTTAACTTGATACCTCACATAGTTTTGGACCTATTGTAAAAATAAGTTTTTGGACATGTTGACCTTTGACGAAACCTTAAATTGCGTTGCTTTTCTTGGTTCTATGCTATGTTTCGGGATTTGAAAAAATTTCAAAGTTTATGGTTATCAGAAACATATCAAGCCATTTTCGGAACAAAACCTTTGAATGATAAAAAGACACCCCAAAATATACTAGTTATCATATTTATAATCCTCAATGAAGAAGGATATAGAGATCACGAACAGTTTTCAATATCAAAGTCTATAAAACAACACAAAACAGGAGCAGAGCAAACACGGACCTCCGAAACATCAGATGTGGGATCAGTTGCCATCCATGGAGGAGTGAGCCTCCCTTGCTGACTGGTCACACCCGCCGTGTGCTCCTTGTCATAATAACGGAAAATAACGGAAAAATCTGTCGTCAATTCAGTGTATAAATAATGGACTAACAATTTGTATGAAAAACGTAAGTCAGCATTTGACTCAAAGATTAATTGTATTATTATTTTGCTGACAAGGTCATTGTATCAACCATAGAGCTTGATGATGACTTTAAACGAGACTGCTGATATTCTTGTTTCATCAACTTGCTTGTCAATAATTTACCTCGTTTTAGAAATTGTTCATACGTAGAGCATGCTCTTGCGTATCGAATCAACTGAGATATATAAACTCCGTATGCAGGTGATGAAGGTATATTGCTGCATAAGTAAGGGAGGTTGACGATAGAAAAGTTTAAGTCATCACGTTTATCGTATAGCTTGGTTGTTAGATTACCATTAACGTCTTTTTCAAGTAAAATGTCCAAGTATGAAACAGATGTGTCAGACTCTGTGGTATCTTCTATCTCAAGTTCACCAGGATATATCGTATCGAAGTAGGAATGGAAATTACCATTGTTAATTGACGATACGTCGCTCGTCGATATATCTAAATGTCGATTTGAATGCCACAGCAAGTGTTTTCTTCTTTTCACGCATAAGATTTTGCACAAATTCTGGTTCATATGAATACAAAAATAGGTCTTCTAATAACGGAGCGCAATTGGTACCCATCGGATTTCCAATAGATTGTTGGAAGACCTGGTCTCCAAAAACCACATAGATATTGTCAATCAGAAACTCAAGCTTTTTTTTGTCAACTTCAGAGAACTTGTGTGTGCAATCAGAAAGTGTTTAACAAAATATTTTTGCGAATGACCAATGACCAGGTAAGTAAATTTACGAGTTCCATTTTTATTGAAAAGACACCTGTCAATGATATAATGAAAGCCTGGACTTTAATGTATCGTGGGAAATGGTTGTGTATAAACTTGAAAAGTCGTAAGTTTTTAAGCTGTTGATTTTGAAAAATCTTGTGATTTCAAACTGTCCAAAAGATCTTTGGAATTTCTGAGCATCCACATCTGTTTTACACCACCTCTTGAATATATTGTTACACAGTACTCTTGAAGTTTTTCATTGGGATTCTGCAAACCAAAAATAAATCCAAATCAGATTGATTGTGATGCTACTATTAAGATATGCAATCAAACATATGTTGGAAAGGATTAAAGTACAAAAAAATTTTTTCCAACTTGCGTATGAAAAAACATCAGGAGACGCAGATATAAGGTTTTATAGTGTAAAAAAGTAGGGGGTCAAATTTCTATGGGGGTCATTTTTCAACGTGTGCTGAGTCGTAGAATTACTGGTCTGGAATGTTTTTCTACAGTCGAAAAATGACCCTACTTGTCGTAGAATATTGACCTGGGGTCATTTTTCTACGTAGAAAAATGACCCCCTGGTCAATATTCTACGGGGGTCACTTTTCGTCGTTACACCGGAAGAGGTGACTTAAGCATATCTTAACTTTCTCATACAGATATTTAGAGTTATTTGATGTTGACTTCCGATGTTAAAACATTTCTCTATTCATATTATGCATTAAAGAAAATAAATATCTCTATTTGACGCTGATTTAAGAATTTTATTTTTTCGTTGGGGGGGGGGGGCTTATCACTGATTCCAATATAACTCCCAACACAACATACATATAGATACATTTAATTTTAGGG
>NW_026922356.1:0-20140 GCF_032062105.1 Saccostrea cuccullata | reverse complement strand
CCACAGAGTCCGACACTTCTGCTTCATACTTGGATATTTTACTTGAAAAAGACACTAATGGTAATCTAACAACCAAACTATATGATAAACGTGATGACTTTAACTTTTCTATCGTCAACTTCCCTTACTTATGCAGCAATATACCTTCATCACCTGCATACGGAGTATTTATATCTCAGTTGATTCGATATGCAAGAGCATGCTCTACGTATGAACAATTTCTTAAACGAGGTAAATTATTGACAAGCAAGTTGATGAAACAAGAATATCAACAGTATCGTTTGAAGTCATCATTTCGTAAATTCTATGGTCGATACAATGACCTTGTCAGCAAATACAATTTATCATTGAATGAAATGCTGACTGACGTTTTTCATACCAATTGTTAGTCCATTATTTATACACTGAATTGACCACGGATTTTTTCCGTTATATCCTGATTATGACAACGAGCACACGGCGGGTGTGACCGGTCAGCAGGGGATGCTCACTCCTCCATGGCACCTGATCCCACCTCTGATGTTTCGGGGTCCGTGTTTGCTCTGCTCTTATTTTGTATATTTGTTTAATGGACGTTGAGATTGAATACTGTTCGTTATTTCCATATCCTTCTCATACCTTTATCGGGGTATTGTGCTGGACCTGTTCACGTAAAAATATATGAAAATTTAGAAGAAATTGCAATATTGAGAGGATACTTTGAAAAATAGACAGCAGATTCTATAAAAGCTTCTGTTGATTCATTATATTGATAACCTGTCTAATACAAGTGAGCTTTAAGGGCTCTCTACACCTATAAAGTATAACTGATTTTTGTTGCATGAATTTGTTTCTAATAATAGGCCCTATATCCGATAAAATATGGTTACAAAGTTATTCAATTTATTTCTTAGAAATATTTGAAATATTTTATTTATTTTTTTTAAATTCCTCCTATCTATATTTTTAAAAGCCCGGTGCTTTATATTTCTGTTCAAAGCTTAGTGTTATAAAATATTGAAATAATAACCACCAAAGATAAAAATAAAATCAACATAATTTTTATTCAAATTTACAAAATTAGACAAAAGGAAAACTAAAACAGTATTTTCTTGAGAATAGCTGGTTGGATCCTCTTCAATATCTGAAAAGATAAATAATATCAAAGGGTAAAAACAATGAAAAAAAAATTGAAAAACTGTCAAATATTTATTAACATCACAAAAATTCAAGTGTGAGAGATCCGCTTTAAGAGTGGACTCAAATATCTTGGTACTGTGTTTTTTTTTAATATAAATAAACTTCAAATAAACCGGCTCTACTTGCACAAGTATTACACAAATGTCACGCAAGGACATTGAAAGAAGTTCGTATTGTACATGTATTGTTTTTCAATGAGTTTAAGCGAAAATCATCGCGTTTCCAGTCAGTGACAAAGACATGTATTTAGTGAATTCATGGTATTGAGAATGGTAGATTTACTTACTGTTTTTATCCAACTTGCATGTGTTATCCAGTGCTATATATAACAAAACAAGCTAGGATGGTAAATGACCAAAAGCGGTAAAAGAAATTCCTTTTACCAAATGCACACTTCGTCTAAAACCTGCACGTTTCCCATACTTGTAAACAGCTGACAATCAATGGTGATCAAACGCTTGTGTCATGCGAAATTTCACCGGGTATGATTATTCATTCGGGTGTATACAAATAGAGAACAGAGTATCCTCTGGTCGATGGGAAGATAATATATATGTCTTATATTATCAAATTTGCATTTTTGGGGGATAGGACTATATTTTGATGAAAAGCATATATGCTCATTGAAGAAATGAATTTATGAGTGTATGGCGTTTTGACACGTAATGATGAATTAGCATATGGATAAGCCATGTTTTATATCATTTTATTTCTTATCTAAAAATATTATTCTAATAATTTTGTAAATGTATTATTTTATAATTAAATAAGTAAAATAAATACATTGACAAACAATTCATTTTTAAAGAAAGGATACGTATTGGGCAAAACACTGTATTCATTGATGTGATATAATGTACATTCCGTCCACAATATCGCATGTTGTGTTACACTCAGTGATTGATCGGTGTTAAGTGAATTTGAATCTGATCATTTGGGATCAAAATGGCGTTTTTACGAAAGTACGCCATGTTGTGACGTTGTAGAGGGCCCTCTTAAATATAAATTAATACCAATACGTTAAACTGTTACCATGGCAACCAAAAAAGTCACTTTTTTCATGTTCTAAAAAGCTGAAAATCTTAAGTTTCAATTTCTTTATCATCCAGGTTGATGATGATATATGATTTCTGTTAACTTTTTATTATACTACGTTTTATCTATAACATACGAAAAATCAACATTTGTGGCCTTCTACAGATTTTCCACAAAATCAACCCCCAATCATCCATTTTCACGTTTCAATATTTAGCTCTTCTGAGCCAAAGGCTCAAAGAGCTAATGCTATGGCCATTTGTGCGTCGTGGGGTGTGCAGTGTGCGTTAACTTTTTAGAATATGGGCCATAACTCAAGAATCCCTTGGCCAATCAGTGTTAAATTTGTCACAGGGTATCCTTGGCCCAAGGGCTACCATTTATACTAAAATAAGGGTTGGGACCCTGAATCAAGGGGAGATAATCAGGAAAACAAAACAAAAAGCACTGGTTGCTAAACAATCTTCTTCAGAACCACCGGGCAGATTTTCACCTAACTTACATACAAGGATCAGGATATGTTGAAGATTAAGAATTGTTCAAGGCATGACCCTGGGGCAAAGGGCGTGGTCTCAAGGTTACTTTAAAGTTGACCTTATTTACAATTAATAAAAATGTTCATATTTTGCTTACTATAAGGACTAGGATCATCAAATCTTGTAAGATGATGCAGTTTAAGACTTCACATCATCTTAACTAAAAGTAGGTCACGGTGACCTACTTTTTAAATTTTACGGGCATTTGTTTTCAAATTGATTTAAAGGCATATTTTGGATACTTTAAGGCCTATGATCATCAAACTTAGTCAGTTGATGCATCTTTGGTACTTGAACAACGTCAACTTAAAAGTAGGTCACCATGACCTACTTCTTGAACTTTATGACTTTTCCGTTTCAAAACATTTAATCCCTTTATTTCAGGCACTGAAAGGGTTAGAATCATCAAATCTTGTATGTTGCTGCATCATGGGACCTTAAAACATATTTAAGAAAAAGTAGGTCACAGTGACCTACTTTTAGAATTTTGCATACATTTGTTTTCAAATTGTTTAAAAGGCATATTTTGATTACCTTTTAACCTATGATCATCAAACTTGGTCAGGAGATGCATCTTGGGAATATAAAAAATGTCCACCAAAATGTAGGTCACGGTGACCTACTTTCGACATTTTAAAGCTATATTTAAGTATCTTGGGTATTTATTGGCTTTGAATCATCAAACTTTGTGAGTTGATGCATCTTCGGTTTTCGGATAGTGACGACCAAAAATTAGGTCACAGTGACCTATTTTCGACATTTTATGGCTTCATTTAAATATCTCCGGCACTTATTGGCTTAGAATCATCAAACTTTGTCAGTTGATGCATCTTGGGTTTTCAGAGAATGACGACCAAAAAGTAGGTCACAGTGACCTACTTTTTGTCATTTTATGGCTATATTTATGTATATCTAGTACTTATTGGTTTAGAATCATCATTCTTTGTCAGTTGATGCATCATGGAATTTTGGAGAATGTCAACCTAAAAGTAGGTCATGGTGACCTACTTTTGAATATCTCAGGTATTTATTGGCTTAAAATTATCAAATTTGGTCAGCAGATGCATCTTGGACTTAAAAATGTCAACCAAAATGTAGGTTACAATGACCCATTTTCGACATTTTATGGCTCTATTTACGCATCTCTGGTCCTTATATGTTAAGAATCATCAAACTTTGTCAGTTGATGCATCTTGGGTTTTCTGAGAATGTTGACCAAAGAATAAGTCGCAGTGACTTACTTTTGAATATCTCAGGTATATTTTGGCGTAGAATTATCAAACTTTGTCACTTGATTTCCAAGAATGTAGACCAAAAAGGAGTTCTAATTGGCTAAAAATCATAAAACTTTGTCAAGTGATGCAACTTGGGTCTTTAATAGGATACTTAGGGTTAGAGGCTTCAAATACAAGTGATAGGTTGTACAATTTATCAGAAGACCGATTCAAGGCCCTTAGGCCTCTTGTTTTATTACGTTTTTCTTCCCTAATTTTTCAAATTATTGCAGTAAAACACATATTTTGTAACTATTAGAGAGAAAAAAAAAAGATAATTCAAGTAGTCAGTATTTGTTTTTCATAAGATCTGATATTAGTTTTATGAGAAAAAAAGGGGGTTAAAGGACAAAGTATAGAAAAGGCCAAATTTAGCCAGTCATTTGATGTAAAAATCAAAACACAGTTAATATTATTAAAATTTGCAATTATAATCTAAAAATTGTTGCTTGCTTTTAAGACCACCAATAATTTTGATATAATGAGTATAAGGAGCTTGTAGGGTGCCAAAGTTGGACTTTCGGAAATTGACATTTTGGGACTTTCCTTTGACCTTTGTGTAGCCAATAAATTCCAACCTGCAACCTGTTCATCAAATCATGTTTTGCTTATCAAATAAGCATTATTTGATCAAGTCACTCAGGGGCGTAGCAACAGGGGGGCCTGCCACCCCCCTTTTTTTCCCAACCTTACTTATACTATTGGAAATGTTAATTGAAAACATGGTTGGCCCCCAAAAGTGATGTACCGAAAATGAAAACAATAGCACTGTACAATTCATCCTTCCTTAGTTCAGGAATCCGTGCCTGTGCAGCTAATCGGGAAAAATATGCGGTAATCTGACTAGGCTGCAGCACCTCACTAGCTTTAAACCTTTTACTTCCATCATTGTTCCATGAAACTCTCATGTTTCTTGCCACTCTAGCAGGGTTAGCTGTATTGCCAATTTTCTCTCCTTCATCGAAAATGATCTTAGAAATGTCTTTGTGTCATCAGTGAATATGGTGTTTTTACGGTCTTTCTTAAGAGCCCACGCTTGCGGCAATTTAGTCAATCCTGAAGAGACGGAAGTGCTGGTTTGCTTGATAGAGCTTTTTTTAAGTTCATCACAAGAATCTTTACACCTCATTCTTATGCCGTCATAGGTTGATATGTACTTGTGTTTTACAAGAAAACAGTGGTCATTGACCTCATATATGACTGCAAAACCACGGAACATTCTGCTTCTGGGCAACAAAGTATACCGTTTCCTTCTGTGTTTGCGACATTAGGGTGCTGCTCTTGATCAAAAGATGTTGACACAATCTTATGTTTAATTCCATGACTTTGTAATGGTGGCTTAAAATCTGAAATAATGTTCATGGTTGAGTTGATACTAGTACGTACTGGAACTTTAGTATGTTGCTGCCCTTTCCTAACATTGTAATTTCTCCAAAAGGTAATGGAGTTAGCTGTGTCGAACTGCACATTTGAGATTTTTCCTTTAATTTTATAAGGAAGAACAACTTGATCAGATGGTAATATTTCCGCTTGAGCTACCTGACAACCTTGTACACCATCCCCACTGTCGAAAGCAATTACTTAAAAAATATAAATTTTAAGTAAAAAAAGGATTTCACAGGTATTATTGTATATTACTTTTCAAAAATGTAAAATTTAAGTTAAAAAAGTTTCAGACATTTATACTCGTTTATCATTCTGAACCAAGGGTTTAAAGTAATAACAGAAAACGCAACACAGTTAAGGTTACATGTACAGTAAGGAAGCGGGGCCTAATTTGTAGCTAAATTTTTCTATGATGTCGCACATAATATAAGGTCCTCAAAATACCCCCAAATAAAATTATTTGCTATTTCAAACAACTGGATAGCTGTATACTACAAACAAACTTACTATTACATGCAGTTTTGTATTTTGAGAAATCCAACAAAACAGTATATAAACGATGCATTGATCGCGATGCACTCATCAATGTGGCATCATCTCGCCAAAATGACGCAGTTTGTATATAGCGAGAAGCTGATCAAGTTACATTTTGTACAAAGAGAAATGTCTTTTATTCTCAAATGAAATATTTGCAGATAAATAAATGGCATTAACTTGGATGAAGGATATGGAAATAACGAACAGTATTCAATCTCAACGTCCATTAAACAAATATACAAAATAAGAGCAGAGCAAACACGGACCTCCGAAACATCAGAGGTGGGATCAGGTGCCATGGAAGAGTGAGCATTCCCTGCCGACCGGTCACACCCGCCGTGTGCTCGTTGTCAAAATCAGGAAATAACGGAAAAAATCCGTGTTCAATTCAGTGTATTAATAATGGACTAACAATTGGTATGAAAAACGTCAGTCAGCATTTCATTCAATGATAAATTGTATTTGCTGACAAGGTCATTGTATCGACCATAGAATTTACGAAATGATGACTTTAAACGAGACTGTTGATATTCTTGTTTCATCAACTTGCTTGTCAATAATTTACCTCGTTTAAGAAATTGTTCATACGTAGAGCATGCTCTTGCGTATCGAATCAACTGAGATATAAATACTCCGTATGCAGGTGATGAAGGTATATTGCTGCATAAGTAAGGGAAGTTGACGATAGAAAAGTTAAAGTCATCACGTTTATCATATAGCTTGGTTGTTAGATTACCATTAGTGTCTTTTTCAAGTAAAATATCCAAGTATGAAGCAGAAGTGTCGGACTCTGTGGTATCTTTTATCTCAAGTTCACCAGGATATATCGTGTCGACGTAGGAATGGAAATTGTCATTATTAATTGACAATACGTCGTCCGACACTTCTGCTTCATACTTGGATATTTTACTTGAAAAAGACACTAATGGTAATCTAACAACCAAGCTATATGATAAACATGATCCCTGCCCCCCTGGGGCCTGAGGGGTGGGACCAAAACCACTAAAATTAATGCAATCTTTAAAATGCTTCTTCTTTACTCCTGGACAACAAGCAGGCAAACTGTTTGCATGATTGTAATCAGCAATGAGTCCTCTACCAAAATTGTGAAATTCATGGCCCTAGGGTCAGGGGTTATAGTGCTAGGGCGGGGCTAAATAAGTAGGTAGTGAAAATGCATTATTTCTTTGCATATCTTCTTCTCTGCTCCTGGGTATTAGATAAACCAGCTAAGTACATAGTTATGATGAGCAAGAGTGCCTCTACCAAAATTGTGAATTTTATGGCCCCAGGGTCAGCGTTTCTGGTGTTAGGGCGGGGCTCTATTGGTTATATAGTGAAATTACATGAATTCTTTGAAAATCTTCTCTCATTAAATAAACAAATTAAGTACATAGTTATGATAAGCAAGTGTGCCTCTACCAAAATTGTGAATTTTATGGCCCCAGGGTCAGGGGTTCTTGTTTAAGGGGGGGGCTCTAATGATTATATAGGGAAATGCATGAATTCTTTGAACATCTTATCCTTTGCCTCTGGTTATTATGCTAATGATCTAATTACATATTTAAGGCCAGGATTTTTTTTTAGTTTTTCAAACCCTCCGCTCAAGGTTTTGAATGTTCAGAAAAAAATAAAACATTTTTTTTCTTTCCGATGTCAAATTTGAGTCGGAATCGAGATTTCAAATTTACGAACTCGCACTTCCGGTTTTGGGATGAAACGGTGGGTAAATAAAGCTTGGTTTAGTGTAAAATTCATCGATAAAAGTGCCATTCAAAACGTTTCACCCGTTCAAAAGACAAATAAAATGCTGACGACTTTGTTGCACAATGACATGATGGTGAGATAATTATGTATTCGTTTCAAAAGTAACTGTAAATTATTTTCCTCCCCCAGGTTTTTAACTGCCCGTGGTAGCTATTGCATATTGCCAGGGACATTGTTTAGGTCTCTATTATAGCTTACAGTCTAAGCATCATTCCTCATAAAAGGGTTGCTTATGCATCAGGTGTAATGAATAAAACTATGGAAGAAGTGAATTCAAATATGAGGAAGAAATAAACAATAACCTGAAGAAAAAAAAATTCAACTATTAAAAGGCAAGAATATACAAATATATACAGGCATGTAGTATCATTTGTATCAGCCAGAAAAATTATTTTACACTTAATTGAAAAAAATGTTGAAAAAATGAAGATATATTGAAATATATTTTGATCAACATCACAAAATTTATATACCGGTAACTGGCCCAAACTGGCAGATGATGAAATAAGCAATTAAATGTTTTACTTTCCTATTTGTAAGCATTATGTGTCCAGTGGTAAGGAGCCTATTAGGATAGCATAAAAAAAGAATGTACCAATGTTAATAATTGATTTATCCCAAAAAAAATTTATTTCCTTCTCCTTTGTACTTTTTTATTCTCATGTTCATAACTAAACCTAAACATAAAAAAATGCTGGCCTTATAATGAAGAAAGGGGCCTCTTTCAAAATAGATAATTTCTCAGGGCTGCGGGGTCAGGGGTACCAGGGGGGTAACTTTGACTAAAAATAAATTAATGCTTTGAAATCTGCCCTTTGATAAGCAATGGTGCCTCTTTCAAAATTTGTGAATTTCATGGCTTTTGGATTAAAACACGAACCAAATACAATCACTGGAAAGTTGTTACGTGATACTCAGGTGACCTATAAGGCCCGTGGGCCTCTTGTTAATATTTATTGCATTTGGCTCCCTTTCTTTAAATAGTATGTGTACCCTGCGCATGCACAGTTTTTTTCTAGCGTCAGTCACCATTTTTATATAGTCACAGAGAAATTAACCTAAGAAATAAATATGTTGTTTGGTGTTTTACATTCTGAAAACAATGGGATATATATATAGAAGAGTTTATATAGAGCAACAGAAGTAGTGTGTACACAGACAGTGCATTACATTGTACCACGCATAACTGTGATTTCATTGATGGGGCAGATCAAAACAGCAAGCAGTTATGATCGGTGGCGGATGTGCCCCATCTTTTCAATCATATTCATTATATTCTGTAAGATTTGTATGTACATATTGCATAATCGTTTGTGATCTATGTTTAGTATGTTTTGCTATGTATTATTTGTTGTTTACTTAAACGTATGTCTTGTTTGATTATTCTGTCATTCATTTTAGTAATTAAATGACCTCGTCTATTTCTCTACTGAATGTTATGTCTTTTCTATAATTAAGAGGTTAAGTTATTCAGGTATCCATAAAAGGGTTTTTTGTAGATGTCACGGTGGAAGTATTGGAGGATGAACAGGAAAGATTTACAGACTGACTTGACTGAGGAGACTGACCTCCGTAAAGAAATGTAGCAGATTTATAGTTTTCATATTATTTTGTATAAACTGTTTAATTATCTAAAGTTAACTGCAGTATTCTATTATTTGGCTAACATGTAATTCGGTAACCTATATATATCTTTTACTCCTTAGCATTGACCTAAGTTTTGCATTTGTATTTCAAGTGAGGAGTTACTTTGTAAAAAAGAATCCACAATTCTTGCGTCATGGGAGGAGTGAGTTTAATCAGTATATAAGGGCAAGAATTGTAGAAACGCAGGAGTAGTTAGGAAGTTTTGACCAAGTCACTCGTTTGTTTTGTTTATTTGCTATCCTTTGGATTTATCGCCATTAATAAATTGTGAACTTATGCTGTGTTTTCATTTAAGAGAAGAGGAATATAATAGTGTTTGTGGATGGAATATTATTTATTTAGGATTTACATGCTCGGATAAAAATAAACGCTACAAAATCAGTTTCTGATTCTGTCAATTTCTGACATGAAAAACAATAAAACCAATGTTGATCCTAAGCCCGCCTTCCTGTTACAATGAATAAAAAAACAGGAAAACCAAAACACTTGTGAAATGAATTTGCTCAATGAACCTGAAATTAATTTGCTCAATGATCTTTGTGAAACAACTTTGTGTCAAAACTCTGCTGAAATAATTTGCAAAACAGTGTGGAAAAATATCTTGCAAACAATGACTCTGTCGCTAAAAAAACCTGAAGAATGGACTTTTTGGGTATGTTTGGTTAGATATTTTAGATTGATCCAATCTAAGCAATATGGACAAGGCCCAAAGTCACTTGTCTGAAATTCAGTTGGCCGTCTCGAAATTATGAGTTCCCCTTTTCTTTCTTGTATTACCTTCTTGTTGTGCAAGTCATCATCACCTTTAGCCCGTAATCCATCAAATTTCCTTTTACCTGTATTGTTCATTGCCTCATTAACTTCTGTTACTGAACTGTGGCAACTCTTGAAATGAGAAAGAATATGAAGAACCATTTTCTTGCATATAAAGCAGCAATGCTTTTGGTTATAGACTCTTTAAAGCTTTTTTTCTTGGTAGTGAGCTGCCTTTTATGTTGCTGTTTTTAGCACCTTTTTATATATATATTTATATTCCTGTTGTCTTTTGAGCAGAATTATATTGTTTCAATTGGTTATGAAAATTTGCATCACAATGAAGACAATCTGGTTTATATATATAACACTGAATATGTATTTTATGACCTCTGATATAAAAATCAATGAACTCGAATTTTGGTGTCCTCTTATTGTGTAGTTTTAACATTTTCAAATTATGACTAAAGGCAATAATGTCGGCACAGTGCTGAATTTGAAAATAATATACATTGAACAATTTTATCTTTAAATAACATTACTCTTCAAATGCGTGCAAAAAAGTGTAGGTATTAACATACCACTGATTCAATTTATTTTGATGCTGTAAAAATAATTAATCTTACATAATAAAATTATGGTACTTAACTGTGCTAAATACTGAATTTTTTTAATCATTTAAAGTATTTTAAGTCAAAATAGTTGGCAACATTGCTCAGCGATGTGGCTCATGGGCCTCTTCATTGGAGAATTGGATGATTTGTATTATATTTTTATTACACATATACATGCTGTCCTGCATGTTGTTTGCTGTTTTCTGAAAAAAAGGCCACTTAACAGTCATATTTAGTAAATTTATTATCTACTCTAGTTTCTAATACCCTTTTATTACATCATGTTGAAACAGGTGGACCTTCAACTGAGATGCCTGTGCCTTATAAAAAAAATACAATTCAAATACACCAGGGTAGCAGGAGACAAATAAAATAATATTATGATGCTCTGATTTTACATGTGTGTCTTGAATTTTGATAAAAAAAAAAAACAAAAAAAAAAGGCCGGAAGATGGGCATTGATTCATAGTAATCATAGCAGCTGTTATATTCAAAGGTCAAATGTACATTTACATATCCTACATGTAATGTTAATGGAGACAAATTGTAAAGGAGGGGATACGGTGATTTTTCAACAGTGAATATATTATTTTTGGACAGAAAGGAGCATTAACTTTGATCAAATGACGAAATTACAACCCTCTAAACTACAAAGGCTACTGTGAGAAATTTATGGATTTTCTCCAAATATGGCGGTCAAGGGACATAACTTTTGTAAAGTGTGAATTGGTCTTACATACATTTGGTGCGCTGCGCAAATCAGCCCGCCACGCAATCTATATATATAGTAAACTGCCTAATTAAAAACGCATTATTTCAGAGTTTGTGTATCATCGGTGTAATTCAATCATCATGATCATGTCAAAGGAATTGAGTTCCGAATGGAATGATCGAAATGCCATTTGATCGTAGACACGCCACCGGCAAATGAAATTTCATATAAGTTTTCATTTTCCAAAGTATTGCTCAGTGATAGTGTTTTTGTATGAGTAGAAGGATATGGAAATAACGAACAGTAATCAATCTCAACGTCCACCAAACAAACATACAAAATAAGAGGAGAGCAAACACGGACCTCCGAAACATCAGAGGTGGGATCAGGTGCCATGGAGGAGTGAGCATCCCCTGCCGACCGGTCACACCCGCCGTGTGCTCGTTGTCATAATCAGGAAATAATGGAAAAAATCCGTGGTCAATTCAGTGTATAAATAATGGACTAACAATTGGTATGAAAAACGTCAGTCAGCATTTCATTCAATGATAAATTGTATTTGCTGACAAGGTCATTGTATCGACCATAGAATTTACGAAATGATGACTTTAAACGAGACTGTTGATATTCTTGTTTCATCAACTTGCTTGTCAATAATTTACCTCGTTTAAGAAATTGTTCATATGTAGAGCATGCTCTTGCGTATCGAATCAACTGAGATATAAATACTCCGTATGCAGGTGATGAAGGTATATTGCTGCATAAGTAAGGGAAGTTGACAATAGAGAAGTTAAAGTCATCACGCTTATATATAGCTTGGTTGTTAAATTACCATTAGTGTCTTTTTCAAGTAAAATATCCAAGTATGAAGCAGAAGTGTCGGACTCATGTGGTATCTTTTATCTCAAGCTCACCAGGATATATCGTGTAGACGTAGGAATGGAAATTGTCATTATTAATTGACAATACGTCGTCGATATATCTAAATGTCGAGTTGAAGGCCACAGCAAGTGTTTTCTTCTTTTCACGTAAAAGATTTTGCATAAATTCTGCTTCATATGAATATAAAAATAAGTCTGCTAATAACGGAGCGCAATTTGTACCCATGGGAATTCCAATAGATTGTTGGAATACCTGGTCTCCAAAAACCACATAGATATTGTCAATCAGAAACTCAAGCATCTTCTTGATGTCAACTTCAGAGTACTTGTGTGTGCAATCAGAATCTGTTTTAACAAAATAATTTTTCAAATGACCAATGACGAGGTAAGTAAACTTACGAGTTCCATTTTTGTTAAAGAATTAGCCTCTGATAGGACAAATGGAATAAATATTTCTAACTTCGGGTTATTTCCGGGAGTAACCGTAAAAGTTTTCGAGAAAAAGCCAAAGGTTGGGGCAAGTCCACGGGTTGCATGTAACAAAGATGAAAGATGAGTAGTTCCTTGTGCGCTCACCGCAACGGTCACACCTATAAAACCTTTAATTTAAAAATACTGCCTTCAGAAAAGCCATGCAAAATACAATAAAAAGTAAAATTTCATTTCTGTCAGTTTAAACTTTGAGTTGTCCCTATAAGTACGCAATGCCAATCATCTAAAACAATACATTATCTCTTTTAAACAGCTGTTAATTATATATCTAACGTCATAAAAAATTACAACGCCTATGGCACCCTCGTTTAGTAAAATGAAGTGTGTTTCGAGTCTATTGTTTCTATATTTTTCTTTACTAAATCTCGTAATTTTGAAAAGCATTTTATGAAGACACTTATTGTAACAAAATCGAACTATTCATTTCTACTTCTTTAACGCAAATGCCAATGGTTGGATTAATTTATATTGGTGTAAAATAACATAATAGAATCCGACATTTTAAAATCCGAATTAACATATATGGAATTGGCGGGTCGATATTGTCCCTTTTTTCCCGCCACAATTCAGCGAACGAACTCAAGATGTCAGCATCGAAAAAGTTGAAGCTAGAACTGTATCGGGTTCTGTCCAAAACGTTTCTCCCATTTGCACGAGTATGACGAATTCTCGGTACCTTAATACAGTCGTTCAAACCAGAAGAAACGAGTTTAACAGAATTGCCTGTTTCGATGTTTCAAAACACTCTGTACTTACGGATGCTAGTCGAGCACAAACCCCCTTTAAATTGTCGGAAGTACAACTAGTACCGAACAATATTGACTTTTCAAAATCTGCAGTTTTGTTAGAAGTGTGTAGAACTCGGAACTTCAACTGCAAAAAATCTCCAGACGACGATAACACGACGGGTTAAAATGTTAAAACCCTTGCATAAGTCCAAGCGACTCCGGAACACATCAAGGTATTTATTGGGTAAAACAAAGATAATCGCCCCCATATTACCTAGTAGTTTATAATATATTTTTTAAAGTGCTTGTATTATCATAGTTATCACGCAATTTTCAGATTCAGAATTTGTTCTTTATACACACAGATAAACAAGGGGAACGTGAATTCTTACTCAGATTATACCATAAAAGGTTTTAAACCAGTTTCTTGGTCAATGGGTAGAGTTGTGCTTTTTGTTGGTGTTTTTGTTCATTCTCTACCCATTCTAGTATTGTTGTAAATGTTTTTGGATTTATTATATTCCCATTAAAGGTTCCCAATTGAGTTTCCATGCATGCCGACTTTCCTCTAGTATACAAATTTTCCCTCCTGGGAAATATTCTTTTTCAAGACTTGTTCTTGCATTTGTTTTCTCGTATCCGGCATGGCGGGGAAGTAAAAAGTTGTTGTCCCTGTTTGCTTTTTTACAGTATTTTTAACCTGTTTGTACCGTTTTCCACCGTGACTGTATTTAAGTAATCCTACTGGTAATCTTCATGGCTTGTACTGAAATATAAAAAGTAAGTACATTCAGTAAGTACATGTATTGGTAGTCAAAGTTTCAAAAAAGATATATTGAACAATTATAGATTTAATCTTATTTTTTAGGGGGGGGGGGGGGGGGCAACCTGCGTTACCAATGTGGAGGTGTTTTAAGAAACAATGCATCTCTTTATATGGTATCCATTGACAAATACGCTAAACAGTCTATTGAAGGAGAGGCAAAACCAAAAATATCGATGACATCACCTTCAGAACAGGTGGTTGAACAAGCTAAAAGTGGGTTAGAGAAAAGACCAAAAAGTTTGAACAGAGGAAACATTCCAATGAGAAATCGACACGCAAAGGAGGAGAACGTCCTGAGAAGAAAAACATTGTAAAGCTTAATTAAGACGTTTTCAAAAGCAAAATTTTCATTTATTCAAGAAATCCCATCAGAGTACCTTAAAACAAGGATTGGCCAATGAAATACCTGATTGTCTTTTAGTAAGTAATCAGTCAAGGACAATTTATCCCACTTTTTTTATGTCCCCACCATGGAATAGCTGGGGCATACTGTGTTTACCGTTTCTGTCCATCATTCCATCGTTGTCAGGGATCGACATTAATTGTCAGTGTTATCACCAGAAACTTTTAGGGAAGCAATGCCAAGTCAACTTTCTTTGTTTGATATGCCACCCATACAGACAGCCGAGGAAAATATTTACTTCCAAGATTTGCTACCTTTATCTCGGATTTCAGACAGTTCACCTATTGAATTTCAATTATCAGCTCAAAATGGAATGAACTATATTGACCTCAAGCGAACCATGATTTACATCAAGCTAAAAGTCATTATTGGAGAAAATGCATTAGATGCTGCAAATATAATTGGTGCTGTAAAATGTTACTGCAGTCGTTTGTTCAGTCAAGTTGATGTTTCTCTGCTAAACAAACCAACAACCAGCTCCGGTGCGCATTACGCAAACTTGAGAATGTTAAATTATCTTATTCACTACGGAAACCAAGAATTCACAATTAACTTCACTGTTGTGGGAAAGTTGTGCTTGATCACAGAAAATCCTAATTTTTATCTTGATGCCTCAATTTTTATTGTGACGTCATATGGCATTGTAAGTGAACATGGGCTTGCTTCCATACCAGTTGAAATGAACAATATACAATCATTCGACAGTGTTTTTTACACTGCGACTGGGTATCATGATCAAAGTAAAATATCTGACTTTGCTTTACATGTATTTGCATCGGTCAATATTTCAATGAGCTAAAAATATTAATGATCGAGCTACAAAATATTCTTTCTCATTTGACTACCATTACATCAGAATGGGAGAAGACTGTACATTTTGGCCGTGGTGTGCAACAGTGGGTTATGTATAATTTGACTTGATACCTTGTGGATTAACTACAGAATACTTCATCTATATATGATTCTAAATTTAAAAAAAAATAATTCATTTATTTCTTATTCAATTGTAAAAATTGACCTTTTAAAATCACATGGGTTTAATATGTTTAAATGCCTTAATCGCTCAGAATTTGAGCTTTCAATTTTTTGTAACGCTAAATCTGTTTCACATCATCTTAACCATTTTTATTTAATCTGATTTAAAAAAAAACATTGTTTACATACCCTCTGAGTGGTTGTAGTGACAGTACTTATGATCTATACTGCTTTCTCAAAGAATATTCATAAGCCCCGCGTTCGATCTCAAAACGAGGCTAAGGTAGGTTGATCGAAGTCAACTAAAAACAAATGTCGACGCCCAGCATCGGGAAGAGCGACAGGCATTGTTGCGTCCCTCTGTGTAACGGCAACGGTCGCTTGGACCCAGAATTGTCTTTTCACAAATTTCCAAGCAATGAAATTGTCAGGAAATTATGGATTCAAGCCATAAGGAGGAGACCCTGGACCCCTTTTAAACGTAAGAATGGATGATATAAGATTATGTTTACATAAGCATACAAAGACATCATCACTTATGGCGTTATGTTGGAAGGTCTAATCCGCCTAGAATATTGATAATCGTTATATAACACATACCTATATCAACATGGGATTTATATATAGTGTGTCAATTACTGTTTATAAATATTAAATTAGGATATATATTGGACATTTTAGTTTGTAACGTGTAAGTCCTTAAATTTCGTACATGGGGACCCAACTTATTTTTAGAGCTGTTTACTAAGTGTGGTAAATATAAATAAAGTATACACATTAAACATGATATATAACTACAAGAGACGCATCAGGTCTGTATTTCCACGATTACACTTCAGTGCTGAGTGACAATCGCAAAACTTCAGTTTATGAGTCACCTTAGGAATTCAAAGAAATTGCACGTTTCTCACATTAGGTCGAGGAAGCTGTTGTTTGTTCACGGCATTTTAAAGCAGAGGACTATAAATGGACACCAGTAAGGACAACTCTGAGACCTGGCAGTGTTCCCTCTATTTTCAACTGGACCAAGAACTCAACGCCAAGGAGACCAATCATTAAAAATCCTCTCCCCGAAAAACTGCAGAAAACTGACAAGGATAGTATTGTAGAGACACTGGCTCCATCTGATGATAATTTGCTTGATGAAAATTGGTAATGCACTCCTTATTATGTTCCCCAAACGAAGTTTGGGAACATATTGTTTTTACTTTTTCTGAATTTTTTCTTTGTTCTCCGGTACTTTTTTCTTCTCGTAAACTACTCATCTGATCTAGGTGAAACCTTTTTAGGGTCACTAGGTATCTTATGTAGATGTGCGGAACGAAGGTCATTTTGCGCGCACGTGCGTGCAGGTGCGCGCACGTGTAACACGTGAAATGACCAATATAATAGATTTAGCCGTAACTTTTTAAATATTGGATGAAATGCTTTGAAACTCATAATATAAGGATATAATAGTAGTATAGACATGATGACATGGTCAAAATAGCAAGATCTCACGCGCATGCAGGTGCCCTTCGCTGCGATTGGCTGAAACTTAAAGTCTAAATATCTATTTTGTTTTCTGATAAAATCCTTTGAAATTTTGAACATAGTCTTACATTATGAAGATCTACAGCATGATATATAAGAATAATCATGAACGCACGCACATGCACGTGTGCTGCAATCTGATTGGCTAAAACTTTAAATGCCTACAACTTTCTTGGTTCTCAATAATACAGGGTGAAATTTCAAATATGAATAGATATAATGATTGCCTACATTATACTACTATCAAAAGTAAATACATGGACGTGCATGCACATGCGACCGCACACAATGTATTAAGAGACAGTATACTTGAGTGTTTGATGTTCATGCAGAATTAAGAACTTCTAAATGTCAAGACATGTAACATACTGAAGCATGCAGATCTTTTTACCCTTGACCTTAAAACTTAGGTCAAGGTCACTGGTAACCTGAATAAAATGTTGATATTAACTATTTACCAAAATCACCTTGACCTATGAACTTGAAATCGACCTTAACCTTTGTCCTTGACCCAAGGGTAAAAAGAAACATGAAGTACATGTACATGTATCTAGAAACACCTTTCAGAGTTTATTTCGGTTGACAGGTTAGAAGTTAAAGAGGTGGTGGTTTTTAATGACCTTGACCTTTCATCCAAATGTCACAATCAATCTTCAGTTCTTGGAATAAGATACAAGATTCAACTCCAACGTTAAATAGGTTAAGAATAAAAATAACCCCCCTCCCCACCCCCACCCCCCCCCCCCCCACACACACACAAACAAATCAAATTAATGGCAACGTAGAGAATCACTGTTAAACTCAAATAACACCTCGGACCCACATAAAATTTCAGGAAAACTGCAGAAAAGAGCTCGAGGAAAGTGTATTAAAATATTTCATTTGAGTTTCCAAAGTACAGTATAATTTGTCCAAACCGGCTACCGCCGGTTCCATAAAATTTGGCCGGTTTAGACAGAATCCGGAGTGCAGGAAAAAATGCAGGAAAATATTAATTTTGAAAATTTCGTTGTTTATTTACAAGTACATCATATACATAATATAAAATATAATTATATGATGAAATCAATCAATGTTTTGGAGTCTGGAAACTATAAAATAGTCTCATATGACTTACTGTATTCTCTTGTTTGTTCACGAAGTTTGAAAATCGGGTGAAATGTTACCTAAATCAAAATCTACAGCTGAGGCACGCGTATTATAGGCCTACTATATATCAAGCGGACCCAGTTTCGCTTGTCAAAGAGCTCATTTAATGTATAACCAGTAATGCACAATTATTTACGATGTACTAATTAATGGATTGAATTTTTAATTTTTATGTAAAAAATTACGTCTTCCCCCACAGTGCTATGGCGCCATTTTGAAATGCGTTCGATTTTCGATCCCGATTTATATTTTGATCGCGTACATATATTTTTTGTATTTATGTTATAATGTGGTAAAAGGAGTTAAAACAAATTTTTTATTTTTAATTGTAATTCAAATTATATACTAGTATTTTTTTTTTCAACTGGGCAGTGTCACCGCCGCATTTCACTGAGTTCATCTCATGGCACTGCTAATGTAAACACAGATTATCACATCCACCACGAAAGGTGTTAATTGCTTAGAAGTAACTCAGGTGTGGCCGGATTAGAGGAAATAATTACCGTTAATTATGAGCAGTTGGGACCGGTGTGGCCGTTCGGAATACAGAATGGACAGTATCCGGAGTACACAGAATTTTTTCTAATGAATTTGTTAAAGAAGTGCATGGGACTAAAATCTATAGACGGAATGGACAAAAATCCGGAGTACTCAGAGTCCGGATTAGACAAATTTTACTGTATATAGAAATTATTAATTTATACAGAAAAAATTACAAATCCTGTCGTGTTTAAAATTAAAGTGCAGATGACCAAAGTTGGCATATAAGCCTTTTATAGCCTATTTATTCAGATGTCGTTAATAGCATTCGATTCTACTGATTTGAAATAATATTTTAATACCAAGCATCCTTTGTTTAATTTACCTTTGAAATTTATTTGAATTTTTTTTTTTAGAATTACGCAATCCCCAGAAATAGCGATTTTCGGTATATTAAAAATCAATATACATGTACGCTCCTTCGTAAAATAATCAGATATTTGCATTCATGAAAAAAATATTAATAAGAAGGTGTTAAACAATGTTGGTCACATTAGCTGACACGAATGTCTTTTTAAACATCTCTTGTAAAACCCAGAGAGTAGCCCCCTATGCATTGGAAAAAAATGAATAGTTCCGGTCAAAAAACCTTTATATATTTATTTACAAAGTATATAAAATTTACCAGGCACAGGTATCAGAGTTGTCAAAATGGCCTGAGAGGAAATATTAAAAAAAATTCTGAACAGAAAGGAAAATCCCTTTTCCATGTATGGAACTACTATTGAATATAACCAACCCCGAGCCCGATCTTAAAAACACGGTAGTAGAAAATTAGAATTTTGCTGTTTTATTAATTTTTTGGCTTTTAACTTCTTTTCTTGAAGCCAAATGATATGAAAACACTCAAGAAGGTGAAAAGACTTCATACTGTTATCTGAATTAAAATCAAAATTGTAATCTGAACAATTAGTCTCCTTATTATGTTCCCCAAACGAAGTTTGGGAACATATTATGTTCCCCAAACGGAGTTTGGGAACATATTGTTTTTACTCGGTTTCTTATTATTATTAAGGTCTTCCGACTTCCTTCGGAAGACCTTACTGTTTTTCTTATGTTTCCTATTATTATTATTTTTCCCTTTTCATAGTACACGTGATTTCTCCGAAACTACTGAAACGATTTCAAAGATTTTTTCAGGAATGATGCATTGTTGTAATATCTCCAGACCTT
>NW_026922355.1:0-19967 GCF_032062105.1 Saccostrea cuccullata | reverse complement strand
ATGTTTTTAAAACAGGTAAAGTGAATTACGTTGATGAGTAAAAGTACCGTGGCCTATTTTTAAAGAACAAGATATGGTTTCCGTCCAAATATTGCCCGTAAATTTTTAAAAAAAAAAAAAAAACAGGTGTAAAAGATGGAAATTCATTCTTTCTAAATCAGAATTCCATGCAGAAAAATCCTACGCGGGTATGTTAAGGAAGCTTTAAAAGTCATTTTTCGGGAAATTTAGACTTTTTTAAAGAAAATTAAGTTTGATAATTTACCAAAATCGCTAAAAAGCAAGCATTATTATCTGATCATAAAGAAAAAAGAGTGTCTAACGCAATGACGTACACCCCACCACGGCATCACGTGACTTCTATTAATAATATTAAAAGCTAACAGAAAACAATCCCAGGAGATTGATAATTTCTTTAGTAAATAATTTTTCCCAAAAAAGTGCTGCTAGAACCCAACTGCCAATTTAAAATAATTATTCCACACATTCGCAAAAACCCTTACCTGATGTTTTGAATTTTTTACATATGAACCCTGATTTTTCATAAAACCATGCTTAACTCGGGATTCTAGAGCATTTTCGAAGTATTTTAGGAGGCAAACTTTCAATACGTACAAGTTTTATGTTTTGAAATATTAGCTTATTGTTGTTCTGTTGCATTATTTTGTCACAAATGACAGAGGAAAGGCCAACCAGGATACGTATATTGGTAACTGTCTTTTTAAAAGAATATAGTCGATGAAAATAAATTAGCATACCTGTTTTATTAATAACTCCATATGAATATCACAAGATATTAACAATATTTCGGTTAAAATCCATTTCACGTGTCTTCGTACATGCCGTATTAGCCAAATTCTCTTTACACGGCATGATCAATTCCCAAGTTACTTAATGTACACATATGACGTCATCGGTGGTAAATTTTAATCAAAATGACAGAATTCAGCATTACAAAATAAGAGCATTTTATTTTTGTTAATGTTTACACGTTTCTATTCATTTTCTAGAGTTAAATTACAGCTCTAAATTCCAATATTACGAAAACTTGTGTTTTGAAATTGACGTTATCTCGCCTACTAAGACGTCATAATGTTGCACTCATTTAGTCAAGGTAGAATATTTTGTATGCTTCCTTATTCCCCCCTGCGTACAAATCATTTTCTCACATGTGTTTTAAATGCTAATTATGACGTCAGAAACATGTGTATCTTTCTGCTTTTTCTTAAAAAAATGTAAAGACACCAGTTTTAATGGAATTTTCTATACAAATGTCCACAGGCATCTCCCACAAAGATTTTTAGATATGTTTTTTTTTTTTTTTACTTTTGCACAAAATATAAAAAATTAAAGTGAGCACCTTTAACAATTTCCTAATGGAAAATTACCCTTGAAAAATCCTTTTTGAAGCTTTTTCTAGTTAAAATAGAGAAAAGTGTCACTTAAGTCATATTTGCAGAATGGTTATTCTTCATACCATAATCTTTCCTGATTTATCACGTCATATATGCTTAACTAAATTTAGCCAGTTGCAAAACTTTTTTGATATCATTACATTTTCAGGGCACAATAAAACAAAAATCTTATCTTCTTTATCCATAACTCCCCCGAAAAAAAAGACCCTCTTTGACCCACCTCCTAGATCCTTTCATTTTCTACTTTTCTTCTCTCTACTTTAGGGGAATGGATATTCTCTAAATTACTTACATACACATTTATTTCTCCTTTTTGTACAAATTTTAGAAATAATGGGGATTGTTGATTGATTATATATTGTTTAACGTCCCTCTGAGAATTATTCACTCCTATGGAGACGCCTAAATAACGAGGAAGAAAACAATGAATATCCGCAATTTTGAATCCCCAGTTTGACCTCTTCAGCGCTGTGTTCAGGAAGATTAGCATATGTTTTTCTTTCTTACTTAGAAAATTTAAATTTCATAAATCAATGCAAAGCCAAAAAAATATTTTCAGTTAGATTTTTTTTTCTATAAATAGAACAGTCACTAATACCAAATGCATCTATTTTCAGAAAATTTCCCATCTGATCAAAAAGGGATATTCAAATAGCTTCAATTATTCAGAGTACACTACAAACTACAAATAACACGGCATAGAGTTGATTTTCTAACACAAAAATTGTAATTGAAAGACAAAATAATATTTCTCTGCTACTGATACAGCCAAGTCAGTCTACAGTTCAGATGAAAATTTTTACCTTATTTCTGGAGGGTAAAATCACAATGCGGGAGTCAACTGCTCAACAAGATGCACAGAATATTTTACGGCCGCAAATCTTATTATTTTGTATTTAAATGAAAGAAAATGCTCGGCTTTTTTTGATAAATTAGGGAAATTGCTACTATTAAAATATCAGGATGTGTACCGTTGCAGTTCAAAAAAATCATCAATCCCGTCTACTATCTGCAAAATCAAAAAAAGGATTCTCAGTCAACAAAATTTTTTCATTCTTTTAACATTTTTTGTTGTCTTGACCTTTTTCATGGTTCTGGCCATCTTGATATTTTTGACCTCATTTTACAGACGCAGGATCTACTTTAAAAAAAAATTACAAAGTGAAATGTAGCCCTTGGG
The DNA here is from genome assembly GCF_032062105.1 of Saccostrea cuccullata. Classification (NCBI taxonomy): domain Eukaryota; kingdom Metazoa; phylum Mollusca; class Bivalvia; order Ostreida; family Ostreidae; genus Saccostrea; species Saccostrea cuccullata. Next base: position 17,372 of record NW_026922355.1, on the reverse strand, counting down.
TGATAGAAATGAACATAAAGTCTGCTTAATGCTATTGTTTAATTATAACTTTTACCCCATGATATACTGTTTTATAAATCGTTTTAAACTGTACACTTTAAATTACTTTATAGAATTAAGGTAGGACCAAATAGATAAGTCACATTTTTCCTCAAATTCAATTTTTATGAAACTTTGATATTTTGTTCTTTGGGTACAAAATCTTCTTTATATATCATATAAAAAAAAATTTAACCGCACGTTTTTTGCCCACATAGTCTGAAATATGGCCTATCAGACCCCCGTAAGAAGATTATGAAATCAGACATTCGACTTGAGAATGATTTATTTTTGAATTTTCTATTTTTATCGCAAATTTGTGTGAAATTTTCATAAAGATAACCGTTCTTTTCAGTAAGTCACATTAATACTGGAAAATTTGGATAAAAATTAAGTAAAATAGAACATACATTGTGTCAGAAACTAAAAATTCCCATGTAAATATCCAACAGTTTAAGTTTTTAAAAAAAATGTATAATTAATTTTTACAAAAAATCAACAGAATGATTCAAATGGGTCCTAGAATAAAATGTGTAAAAATAAAGAAAATTGAACCGATGGTTTCAGATATTTTGGAGATAAAAAAAAATCAATGACAAAAAAAATTTAAAGATTCAGTAGATGACGTCACAATATTTGACCTTTGACCTCTTGATATGACCTTGACCTTTGTAGTATATATAAAGAATAAAGACTCCTTTTATGTGTGTCCAAATATCACCTCTCTTTTATTTATGGAACAAAAGATGCACTGCATTTTATAACAGACTGTTACATGCTAGTTTATTGCACTTAGATAGCATAAACACATTCCAAAATGTAAGCTCCCATGTGACCAATATATAGGTTTCTCTGATTTTTTCACAAAATATAACGCAAATATGCCAAAACTTATTATTTTTCTTTCAGAGATCATTCATTGCTGTCATTATAGTAATATTATTCTTTTTTCCTCCAGTACTTATTAAGAAATGGGTTAAAATAGAATCCACGAGTGTTTTGTCCTACCTTAAATTTGGTTTACTTTCCGCTGTTTGGAGGTACGTATAGTCCAATACTACACGTATAAATTACTACATTTCATTTTCTTATGGAATTAAATCCCCCAAAATCCATTGTTTTAACAAAACCTCGAAAATTCCAACTAAAGAAAATCTATGATTATATATTATTTTCATGTATCTTTTTGATGAAACGAAATGCTAATACATTGTACTTGATTTCACGATTACGTAGCAGAACTCTTTGGCGATGGAGGTAAGAAACGTTTATTGGATAAGGCATATGTGCTATTGAATAGAATGCAAGTAGAATGTATATGTACAGATAAAGTTGATTACATCTATCTTGCTAAACAATCGCAGAGCCACCCTAATCAATTTTGCAGAGGAACTAATCCTACAATGTCATATTTTTAACGATTTCTTTTAACTAAACGGACTTTTCTCATTGAATTTTCATTTAATATCGTTTCATTTTAAAGCTGAAAAAATTATTCTTAACTTTCCTTATCTGATAATCTACTTTTTTGAGTTCAATCCTTAAAAATAAATTGTTCTTTCGGCATAAAAATGTTCCAATCATTAGATTTTCACTACTGTAAACAATGTCATGTGCCCCAAAAATCTTTGATATCTTGATAAAATTTTGATAAAGATACTAAGAAACTTTATCAAAAGATATTAAAAAAAATAAATAAATTTGCCTTACATTTAAATATGTTATTATTGTAGCATAAAAAGTCATCGTAAATGTTTTGAAAAAGAGTTATAAAAGTGTGTAATAAACATCAACAGCCAGATTTCTTGTTTTTATTTTTCACAAGAATAGCTTACTCTATTGAGAGGCCATTCCGTAAATAACGGGAGTCTTTTAGATAACCTTTGCTATTTTTATTTGTCCATCGTCCTTCACCTTCAAATTCCATTAACGTTTGAAGACATTTTATCTTTTTCATGTAAGTGCTGGATTTGTTACAAACAATTCGAATTAAAAAAATGGTGAACGGAAAATTTATGAATTTCTATATCCCTTTTACCTCTGGAATAAGGGTTGGGAAACCATTAAAATAACCGAAATCTAAGAAACTAACTACATTGAATTAAAAGCATGAAACGACCTTGTTTTTAATAAGCATTTAATCCTCACAATGGTTAAATTGATTACCTGACTTCATAAATAATGAAATATTTTGATTCTTCAAAAATATTCCCCTTTACCATTAGAAAATCAACTTATTGCAAAGTAACTATACATGTAAGCCAGCTGGTTTTTTTTGTTATAGTCGATTTCGTGGTGGTAGTGGGTATATCTATTATATATACAGGTACATATATGAAAGTACATTGATTCGGTCTACCAACTTTTCCCATCTGCTTTTAGAAATATACACGTATACAGCAGTTTTGATAAGCCTGTTTCAAAATTATGAGTAACTGTCGGGTCAGTAGTTCAGTTTTATAACGAAGCTCTATTGAATATATGAGTAAAGGGCATTATTCCTTCAGACATATTTCCTTTTTGAGCATTTAGCAAGTCAATTCACCATGAAACGGGTATGGATATGATGAATAGTGATGTTTCTTTTAAAGGTTTTCGCATTTCATGCCCTATTTGACAAGGATATTGTTGTAAAACAGCGTCTAATGATTATATTGGATTACATAAATTTCTGTAATTGTTCTTCTCTGTCCTAATTATAAGCAAACAAAGTTTAAAGTTATGAACATAGACGCATTCGATCCTCCAAAGAACTAATTACGTTACGTATTACTTTTGGAAAGTAATAAGTATATATATATTTACTTTCACTTTCATTATTCTTATTTAAAACAAAATGCGTGTTTGTGAACACTGATTCTCGCTCGTAAGGCAGTTAATGGCGAAGAATACAAGCTAAGATCCAAGGTACGGTACAAAGCCCAAAATTGTTGTTATCCAGATTAAGGTCTTTTCACAAGGAATACAAATGAAAACCCTAAGTGTTCAGAACATACATCTATAAATAAAGTTTTTTTTAAGTGGGTCAAACAGTAAGGTCAAGATAAAAACGTCAAAAACATATATACCAATTGAAAAATCTAGTCACAATATATACACATGTGAAGTACGTTTGTACGAATGTCCGAACACAAACTGTTCAAAAGTTAAGGAGAAGATTAAATTTAGATATTTTTTGAGACAAAGTCAAGAAGTCAAACTTGTGGCACCAAAAGCAATGTCTTGTCACAGGGAATACGAATGTGAAATATGGAATCGATAGTCCCGCCCAAGCAAAAGGAATATGCAAGTTTAAAGTATTTTTAGACCGACAGACAGATGGACGAACGGAGAGGGCAAAAACTATAAACACCGGAATCTTCGACTAAAGGGGCGTAAAACTGATTTTTTTTTTTTACATATTTTGCTCTACATATTTTGCTCATGTAAAGTTCGCTATAGCTGTAAAATATGTCCTTGTTTTATTTATTTTTTTCTATCAGGCACATGAAGGCAAATTTGGGACTTTGTGCACTGTATTGGACTTTAGAGGACATTTCTTTTTTATTACAGACACAAAAGTACTGAAATGCGTGTAATAACTTCTTATGATGTATTTCTGCTTTAAATTTCACCATGCTTTCAAATTCCCTACATCGACTTTCATCAAAACAATAGCGTCCGATTCAAATGGATAGTAGCTTTGAGTATGAAATAATACCTATTCTTAAGGTATATGTTAGCAGTTGAGATTTCATACGTGAACCGGAACGGGTACGTATAGTAATTACCTAAATTCTGCGCGCATTAGGGGATCAATTTTAGCGATGACAATTTTTCTACAAGTTCTTAGAACTTGTAGAATAGCCTTTTCGCGTACATACAAGTGTACGTGAAGAATAATAATACATGTATATGTGTGAAAATGCGATTGTTTTACATTATTTAGGATGTTTAGTTTCATGAGCATTTTATTTTAATCAAGATTTGCTAATTACCTACAATCAAACTGACGTCAAAAACGTCTAAATAGTTGGAACAGAGAAACCGATCGTGGTGTTTACGTACACATACATGTTACGATTCATAAAAATCTTAACAGACAAATTAAAAAAAAAACATGTAAAAACGAACGCCAAAGTATATGCACAAATACATGTAAACGTACGCTTACAAGTTCAACATCTCGGCCTCTATTTTTTTTTTTTATTTATGATTTGAAAAGAAAATTGAGACATTGATAGGAATACCAAAACATGTATCTTTCATTATCTCCCCCTGAAATTAATAAATAGAGTTGACTTACAAAAATACAGTCACACCTATTTAACTGAATATGAATCGTTGATTATTAAATCATGCATATCACGTAATATATTATTATAATTAAAAATATTATGTTTTAAGATAGAAATTTTCAAAATTTGAAAAAAATGAGTATATATATTTTTAGATAATATGTTCTAATCGTTTTTTTCTAATATTGCCAAAAATAAAATATGAATTAATATTTTCAACTTAGTGAAGATACTATACATCACGTGGCTTATGTTTCAATGTTCCTGTTTAAGAAGAAGGAATGGTTTCCATACAAATTTTGCCCTGTGATTGTCTAAAAAATGAAACTTGTGTAAAAGTTGAAAAGTCATGCTTTTTAAATAATAGAAATTCAATGCAGAAAAACCATACAAGTCATTTTTCTCACATGTGTTTTTAAATGCTAATTATGACGTCATAAACATGTGCATTTTCCCGTATTTTCTTAAAAAAGTTGCAGAAGACACCAATTTTCAATGGAATTTTCTTTCAGATAACATGGTCCACAGGCATCGCCCACAAAGATTTTGAGATATGTGATTTGTTATTGAATTTTGCACAAAATATAAAAAAATTAACGTGGGCGACGGCTGTAGACACTGTTTTCTAAAGGAAAATCACCCTTGAAATGTGCAATTTTGAGGCTTTTTCGGTTGAAAATAGAGAAATGCTTCACATTAATGAAGTCATATTTGCAGAATGGTAAACCTTCATGCCATATTTTTTCCTGATTTATCAGTCATTTATTTAACTAATATTTAAGCCAGTTTCAAAACTTTTTGATGTCATTACATTTTTAGGGCACAATAAAGCTAAAACCATACTTTCTTCTTTCCCCTCCTTCTGGAATGTCAAATAATCAATACATGTTTTATTCGTCAAAATCTAATTTTGTATAATTAAAACCTCGTGACAGATTTATAATTATTTTTAATTTGTCATTAATGAATTAATAAATTATCATTGATGAAGCATTGAAACTAATAATCAGTTAATTGTTCTTTTCTTCTTTTCCTAATGACCTTGATCTATATAGATGTATGGTTACACCGCTAAAATTAGATCGGCAAGTTGTGAGCATTCTTATATATAAATATTTACATTCGCTTGTGTTTGTCTACTAAGCAAACTGTGAAATCGATTTGGAAACCGTTTTCGTATATTTTAACTCGTAGAAATATACACCGAGAGCGCTTCATGAAAAATATGCCTATGTGCAAGTCTGTGTGTTTTACACACCATTACATCACACAAAACTTAAAAACATTTGTTAAAAAAAATATTTTTTTTACACTGCTGTAAATTCACATATTTTTGTGGGGTCAAATTTTCGATGTTTGAGGAAAATATGCATATGAAATTTATTACAGTGTACTTTGTGATGTTCATAAATACGTGAGACTCTCAATTCCTCGAAAACAACGAAAATTGAATCCCCACAACAATTAGTGATTTCAAAGTTCCTCGAAAATATAAATTGATCTATGGAACTGACACTACAATGTTGTGTGTAATTTTTATTTTAAAAAAATTAATATGGAAAGGAATTGCGGATTTATGTAAAATATCCAAAAATGAAATTTAGGGTCTAGGGTCGCACATTCAAACCATTTGTTTTACTCTTTACGACGCTAAAACTGAAAGCTTTCAAATGTATTCCAATTGCGTTTGAACATTAAAAGATAACAAGAAATGCTTTATATTGTTTAATGATATCCACTTTATTTTTTTTTATTTCGATAGATAGAATATTACTTTTTGTGTTTTAAATATCATTTTTCATTAATTTTATTTTTTTTCTTCTCATACACACTTAGAAAAATATATGCAATCCAAACAATATTTTTTCAGCATGTGTGTGCACTAGATTTCATTTTTTCTCACAAGTGTTACCTCACCATTTTCTAAGTCCAACATTTCAATTTTTGAAGGACTGTCTGCTTTCCTGAGTTTTGGAAAGATCTTCAAGCCGATGTAAACGAGAAAAAACATTGTGGAAAATAAAGCAAGCGACAAAAGACCAAAAGACATGAATGAGTTGATTGACATAGTTGGAGTCTTTACGAAACCTTCTGTAGAGTATCCTGTAGTGTCTAAAAAATAAAACAAAACATCCAAAGTATATATAACCTCCACCAATTGCAGGGTAAAAATGTATTTGGTATTTTACAAAATTTACCGTTCTCTAACTTACAACCGTGAATATGATTGCAAGTATCGTTGTTGCACTTTTGTTTACATAATGACTGGCACTTTCTTCCAAAAGTTCCAAATGGACAGGGTATCGAACAAGCGGACCATAGTAACCTATATTACACTCTGTAAAAAAGATCAGCTGAAATTTTTTTACTAACAACCTTTAAAAGTATTATAGTTCAAGCATGTGAGGGATTCAAAAGAGAAATTAATTTTAGTGATACTTTTTGCATTTGCTGACATTTATTTTCATTATGAAATCTACCCGCCAGTTTTATCCAGTGGCTGTAAATTGCGTAGCTCTTTTATTAATTTGAACCTTTTTTCTCCTCCAAAGAGATTTATCCCACTAATAGCACTGGATAGTTGTGTGATAGATAGTAGATTAAAAACCATTCAGTAAATCTCTTTCATGCATTTATTTTATACAGAAGAAAATTTTGAGCATATATTTGTCAACTACTATGGGAAATATGCCAAAGTATCATTTATGATATTTTCTAATCATATTTATTTCCACATCAAATCGGCATATGATATATACGAATATAGATATCTTGTTAATCGTTGTACATGTAATAACATTTAAGTTGACATACAAAAATTACATTGTTCAGTGATGAAACTGGTTTGAAGAGTATTTAAATAAAATGTCAAGGAGCTCTTTTAAAAAGTTCCATTTGTTACCTGATGATAATTTAGTTCAAAATGTAAAAGGTATTCACCAGAGCAAATCTTCCTTTTTGCGTCCCACAAAAACCCGTCACAGCATTTATGTGGTTTACTACATATAAATGTGATATGATTTAAGTCATAACATCAACCATAATTACCTCTGCCTTCTTGATAATGATTATACAAATCACTAGTGTTTCACACAAATTATTACCCTTCGCAGTTATTGTTCCCGAAAATAGGTCAAATATAAAAATGTTGAAAATGATAACAATAATGAAAAATTGCAATGGACATTTTTTCAACATACTCCTAAACTTTTGTGAGATTTCACTTTGAAAGTGTTATTTCCTGTTTTTGTGTTTTATTGGGATTTCCAAAAACACCATTCGTGAACAGTCATGTTTAGTTACATTTATTTCCGCAAAAAGAATTTGAATATTCATTCTTTTTTTTCATAATATTAACTTTTTGGCTTAATATTATCTTTTTTTTCTTAATCTTTTGAAATTGGTCATAAAATCTTTTGTCAGTACCGCATCTCCCTCAATATCAAAAGTTCTTGATGAATGGATAAAATAATCTTCGAGAAAACTAGAGAAAAAAGACAAAAGGGTGTGAAAGCGAATTGGAATTAAATGAGATTACATATAAAAAGACACGACATTTTTTTATAAGCCATACAAATTTTCCAACTCTTTGAGTATATAATTGTTTTGTTTTTAGTGAAAGACTTGGATATACATGTATACATGTGTAAACATACAAAAGCATACTCCTGTGTATGTATGTTGCAAGTGATATAACATTTCAGAAGCAAATAAAAAAAAGTATCATCATCAATACACTTAATTGACGACTTTTTCCTTTTTCCGATCATGACAAGGATCACAAGGTGATTGTGACCAGTCGGCAGGGAATGCTTGCTCATTCATGGCACCTGATCCCATCTCTGATGTTTCGGAGGTTTGTGTTTCCTCTGCTATTTTGTACTGTTTTATGGACTTTTAATCTTGATTACTTTCATTTCGGGTTCTGCTCAATGGGATTGATTGATTGTATACTGTTTAACGTCACTCTCCAGAATATTTCACTGATATGGAGACGTCACCAATGCCGGTAAAGGGCTGTAAACTTGAGCCTTTGCTCGAGGAGGGAGGGATCTTTATCATGCAACGCCTGCTGTAACACGGGGCTTCGGTTTATACGGTCTCATCCGAAGGACCGCCCCATTTAGTAGCCTTTTACAACAAGAAGGGGTTACTGAGGACCTATTCTAACCCGGATCCCCACGGGTCTGCTTGATGGGGATCGAACTGATTTTGAAGATGTTTATATTTCCTTGTTGGGCAGAGATATCAAAAATGTCGCGGTAAAATTGACCATAACCTCGCGTTTCCACTAATTTAATAAATTTGGAATTCAATCCCCATCAAGCAGGGGATCACAACAAGGTTATGTTTAATTTTACCTCAAAATTGTGATATCTCTGCCCGACAAGGAAATACAAACATTTTCAAAATCAGTTCCATTTATAGTTTTAAATTAGGATCAATTCGAGTACGGAAGAACATGCGTTTAAAACACTGTCATTTGTATCAAAACAAGGAAAATTCAAAGGTTTTGTTTGGTTCATTCGAAAACTTCAAACTTAGATGTATGTTAAATTCATGAAAATTTGATTTAATTGTTTAATACCCGCTTAGGTGGTATTGAAGCTAAAAACTGCATTATTTCAAAGTAAGACAAACGTGAAGATTTTGGTTGTCTTTATTTTTATTTATGTTTCCTCATGCTGCACAATCTCATCGCAGCTCTGTATTTGCTGAGATATAATCAAATAAAATCAACACCATTGTTGTGATGAAATATGTCATTTATTAAAATAACGAAATAAGAAAAATATATACATCACATGATACTGGATCAGCTCAAAAGGCAATCGCACAAAATACATATTAATATACAGATCCCCTAAATTTACAGATAAACAATATTTGCAAAAAATTATAAAAACAGTAGGTATACAGCAATAAGATGGCATTACAAAAATAAAGATGCCAAAATGTCAATTGTAGCTTATAATCAATTTAAAACATATAAATGCAAGGTAGGAAAAGCTGGGGTGGTGGTGGGTGTGCCAATTTTTTTGTTGTTATTGGTAGCGTCAACAAAGCGAGGATGACCCTGCGCTGACTTGTCAGTTACAGACAGCATCAAAACACGTGATTATGATGGACATCTCTGATTGGCTGATTGTCTACGAAGGGGTGAGGTTTGACCATGGAAAATTTTGGAGTTGCGTAACATTAACAGCCGAAAATGAAGAACTGGGGAAAATTACATAACATGGAACCTGACACTTGATAAGCCTGAGAGAATTCCAGCAAATGGAGAAAAATCAAAACATTGAGTTTGAACAATAAAATAGAACATCTAATTACTTACATTTAGACAAAAGAAAACTAGAGATACTGTGAGCGATGTGCTCAATAAATGATACCCCCGCCTCCCATATGGTTATAACTGATGAAAAAGTGCATGTTTTCCTGTGGCTGGGAAACCCGAAATATGTGTCGGATCAAAAAGTAAAATAGGAGGTGCACAATGGCAATATGTAATAAAGATTCTGTGAAAGTTTCATCAAATTTCATTCAGTGGTATGAGAGGAGTTGCGGATAAGAGATGGGTACCCCAAAGCGTAACAGACGGACGGACGGACGGACGGACGGACTGGACAGACGGACGGATCGCACGACGTACAGACGGACGGAATTAACGATTACTATATACCCTCCCGCTTTTCAAGCGGGGGGTATAATAACAGCATTCAACACATAAATGAAATTATTTACATAATTGTTGTTTTATTCTCAGTGTGTTTGTTTTATAACTACTTTTTTCTAGACCACATTTTGTTCATTTAAATCAAAGCATTACAACAAGACAGAACAAAAACTTTATTTCTGTATCAACATTTCACTTTAAGTGTTTATTTTTTATTTACATAAATACCTTAAATAAAAATTTAAAGGATTATAACTCTGGCGTCACAATACTCTGTTCAATGCAATACATCTTTCGTTGCTGATACAGCTACTATTATATCATACACACCGTATATACCATACCACACGCTACATGTAGGTCTTTTTATTCATTATACCCCCGCTTGAGAAGCGGGAGGGTATATAGTGATCGTAAATTCCGTCCGTCCGTCCGTCCGTCCGTCTGTTACGCTTTAGGGTACCCATCTCTTATCCGCAACTCCTCTCATACCACTGAGTGAAATTTAATGAAACTTTCACAGAATCTTTATTACATATTGCCATTGTGCACCTCCTATTTTACTTTTTGATCTGACACATATTTTGGGTTTCCCGGCCATGGCAAAACATGGACTTTGTCATCAGCTATAAACATTTGGGAGGCGGGGGGTATCATTTAGTGAGCTCATTGCTCACAGTAATTCTAGTTTCTGTAAAAAAAAAGAGAAAAATTTGTATTGGATTAGCTTTTTACTCCAAGTACTGCACTTTAGATATACATTGTATAAAGAAAGAATACAAACGAATCTTTAATACTTAAGTGACAAAATATTTGTCCGCAATAAAATACATTCAAATAATAACGGGCTTATTTATCGAGAAAACATGAGAATCCCTGAGGCATATCCCAATCAGCATAGGGATCCCCAGAAACTGCTCTCATCCCCCCCCAAAAAAAATCCCAACAAAGTAATGATTAATCTTTTTTTGGCTGGAGTAGAGTAAAAAAATGCTGACTTACAAAAAGAATGTCGGATCGAAAATTTTCTCTTTTCACCTAAAATAATATATTTTTTTCAATTTTGCAGGCAGAGTACTAAATAATCTCTAAATAGGGCAAATTGTTAATTTTAAACTAGCATTCTTGACCTCCATATTGGACCTAAAGAACAAGTTTGTGAGACAACACTCTAATGTAATCATTTAAAATGAATCAGATATAAATATTTTGTTGAATATTTGAAATACAACGCCTCCCACACCCCCAAATGATTTTACTATCCTTTTTACTATCCTTAAGTTCTTTTAATTTTAAAATGATAAGGTATTTTATGAACGACATGTACAACGAACTGTATTCATTTATTTGCTATCACTGTACGGTTAAAGTCTATGACTCCCTCTGAACATATATTATTTTTCTAAAGGTTTTTTTTTATTGCTTCAAATACTATCCGGCATTTTGATAATCTAAACTAGAGGTACTGTGAGCGATGAGCTCACGTAATTATATCCCCCGCCTCCATATAGTTATAATAGCAAAGTCCATGTTTGTTGTGGCCGGAAAACCCAAAATTTGTGTCGGATCAAAAAGTAAAATAGGAGGTGCACAATGGCAATATGTAATAAAGATTCTGTGAAAGTTTTATTAAATTTCATTCAGTGGTATGAGAGGAGTTGCGGATAAGAGATGGGTACCCCAAAGCGTAACAGACGGACGGACGGACGTACAGAGGGACGGACGGACGGAATAAACGATTACTATATACCCTTCCGCTTTTCAAGCGGGGGGTATAATGAAAGAAAAGTCACATGAAATTTCAAATTTTGATCTGTCCCTCAATGCATTTGTGGAATATGAAGTTACATACAAACATAGTGAGTGTTTAGTTACTAATACATTCATCATAGGGATATTGTGCATTTCCTATTTTCTTTTGCTTCATTTGGGGCGGGTGGGGTTGGGGCAAGGGGTGGGATTGGGCTTAGCTTTTAAAAAAAAATTACGATGTACTTGTTTATATTATCTCATTAAGAAGTTTGATTTATATCTTACGATTTATGTAGATATTGAAAAATTATGTAGATATTAGAGATTGTTCTCATCCTACTCTATCCGTATCCATATACGTATCCGTATCCGTATCAAGATATGAAAGGCATCTCGATCTGATGTCTCAACCATTTAATACAATTTCCGTTTCTGTTTGTGGTTAAATAAGCCACAGTCAGGCAACGGAAAATAGCAAATGGCAATTTTTCTATTAAAAATACTAAACTGCTGTAAACCTCTTTCATTTCGTAGAAAAATATTTATTAAAAAAAAGAATGAATAAATAAATTCAAGTTTAAAATATTTCATTTTAACTATTTTGTTTGAAATTAAATTCATTTTGTTTCAAAATATTTGTAGGAAATCTCCTTTCTCTTTTTCCTCTCGCTTAATATCAGGATATTTTATTGATATATTTTGAATTTGTCATATACCTTTACACGGTACATGTATAACGTGTATAACCCCCCTCCCCCCTCACACACACTGAAATACAAAATACGTTATCATCAACGCGGTTGATAAAACACTGTAGCCGTTTTTAAAGAGACTATTCAAACTGGTTTCATAATTCGCTTCAGGACCGTTACAAGTATTGAGTATATGCATTGAAGAGCCTGTTCAACTCCCTCGTTTCACCTCCCCTCACACTGGCGTCATAGGTAATCAAAAGAAGGGAGGGGGAGGGGGGGGGGCGAATCGAAAGAGAAAAATATAAGTCCTACAAAACTGATACAAGCAAAAAAAGTACTTAAACACTATTTTGTGTGTGGGCGGGGGGGGGGGGCGAACATTTTTCATCGCCATTTTTTTCTAACACTACCACTTACGCTACTCTTCTTTGACTGCAATACAACATGCCTTTTGAAAGTGGAAAGGGAGCTAATCCTAACGCCCGCAGCCCCCCCCCCCCCCCCCGTTCCGGCGTGCTCCGCCTCCTGTGCTTCACAATGTGCACACACGTCATTTGATAACGTCTTTTACTATCATTCATTAATCATTTGTGGTTTGATATAAAAACTATTTCAGAATATGGTATTCAAAAAAATATAATCTCAGATCTTTTTATGCTAGAAGATCAAAATTAATATGGCTCAAAATTTTCAGAAAATAATACATCTTATTTTGCTAAGTCTACTTGTCCATCGTGTGAATTTTTTATCCGACTTTCTTTTATTTATATGTACAATTTGGCCGAGATCAGAATCATCGTGCAGAGCGAAAGAGAAGGAACTGCTTCAATGTAGCCAAGAAGAAAAATCACGCATTAAAAGAAAAATTACAGTGATGAAAATACATGTATCAAAGTTTTTCAACAGCTCTGCTTTGTTCACTATAAACTCGATCATGTAACTTTCATAAAAAGAAGTTAATATGCAAGTAGAATAGTTTAAGAAAGGAAGATACATCGTAACCTAACATTTACTTTTCTCCCCCTTTATCGACAAGTGTTAAATCAATCAAGTACTACATATACTGCGTTTATTCGCAACTCTGTCGGAAATTGTACATAATCAATTCTCAAGCTCCTTGAAACCCTGGATACGCATAGGCGTCAGAACCGGGGGAGGGGCTTAAGCCCCCCCCCCCCCACCCCTATTTTCTTGCAAAATTAGACATTAGACATAATATAGGCATTTAAAAGTGGGGTTAACCTTTTTTGTTGGTTTAGCCCTTCAATTAATGCCCCTCACTATTTGCCTGCGCCGCCCATGATACGGCTATCGACGTACAAATTAGGGAGTGTATTTAAACCGCCCCAGAATTACCAGCTATCCAATTTTTTTTCTGGAGAACTATGGCCATCAAATACGTTATAATTAATGGCGTAGAGGATGATAAAAAAAAAGAAAAAGAGGATGGGCGTTTTCAGTAAATCCCCCATACACATTTGTTTTGCAATATGGTGAAATCTTTCCCAGTTAATGTACAATTACATGTTTTTACAATTAATTTACAAGTTTGAGATAAAGAGGTTTAACTGTATAATTATATATTTTTGGGGATATGTCGTGTAAAATTCTTGTAAATATTAATGTTAATTTTAGAATGAAGAATGAATACCCTAAGAGAGAGAGAGAGAGAGGGAGAGAGAGATTTTCGAACAATTTCCTACACATTTAAATAATTTAAATCATGCTTGTTTTTCTAATTTTATTTTTAAACTTTTACCCCCTCCCCTTCTCCCCCCAAAACATGATGCATAAGGCGTGTACAACAAATGATATGTTTTTTATTAAAAATATCACACTACATATAATTTTTTAGTGAATGAGGTTAAAAATCAAACATGAAACGATTGACTTGTAACCAGATTGTTTAGACATCGGGATCGAGATGCCTTTCATATCTCGATACGGATACGGATACGTATACGGATACGGATACGTCAGATAGAACAATCTCTAATAGAAATGTAAATATTTAAATAGACGGACAAGGTGTTTTATCTATTCAAAACTTTTCAATAGGCATATTATGTTTCATAAACATATGCTTTTGGAAGAATATTGTTGGGGGTGTCTGGAATTTGCTGTCATGAAAGGACAAGCATAGAGAGAAAAAGCATGAGTGTTGGAAGAGATGATCAAAAACTCAAATAGTAAATGTGCCTTTATATAATCAAGGACAAACGAATTTTGCATATGATTAACAATGTCTGCATTGGTTCTCAATGTAGTTTGATAAAATCATAATGTAAATTGTTCTCTCCAAACGTTTGAAAATATCGAACATTTATCATGAAGAAAAAAAAAAGATTTTCACAATAAATTGTAAATATATGTACAACATGCCAGATTCAAATAGATAATTTTTATTTATGTCAGAAAAATATGCATAAAAGAGGCTTACAAATCAATATGAACAAAGAAAGATATCTAATTTAGCAAAACATGTTAACAAACTTCGTCAGGAATAAAGTTTTTATATAAATTAATTGTAGAATTTTTCTACTCACAAGTTCATTCATTCAAGTAATTTTTATAATACTTAATTTTAAAGAATTGCATTTCATTTATACATTTTCCCTTACCAATACATAAAACAATTTTAAGTGCAATATTAAAATTATTATTCAAGGTTTAATAGTCCATAATCCAATACAAAATAGAAACAGAAAAAAGGACTATAGCAGCATGTTTTATGTCAAAATATAATTTTTCCCTCCCTCAATAATTTATTACGCAAGATATTCCTTTTACTTCAAATTAAAACATTTTCTAATCTTTAATTCTTAAAATTTGCTTAAAGCGCTTGCTCCTCAATGAGGAAAACGTGCCCCATTTTACTGTAGCTGTTATTCTGTTGTTTGCAGAACAGGCTGACAATGTACAATGTCAAAAGAAAACCTGCTAAAGCAACAAGAACAATAATTCCCTGTCGAATTTGTTTGGTCTTTGTGCTGTCATCATCTTTTATGTTCTGCATGTCTGTTTTATTTGGATTTCTAGTAGTAAATGATATTTTTCTGTTCTTCTTCTCATTTTTGAAATTATAATGGAAATAAGGATTGGTTTCAGTTTTTAGGGTTGTGTTTCCTACTTTTTCCTTTTCTGTAACAATATTGAAAAAAAAAATATTTTGATTAAAACAACAAACTATTTATTATTCATAAATTTGACTAAGTACAGAGAAGTACAATCTAAAATATATGCGTGGTGTTTCAATTTATTTCTATTTTTTACGCATTGTAATTTTGAATTATGTAATTAATGTTTTTTTCTTAAAACAATCCTTTATGCAATCATATATGTAAAGTTTTGCAATATTTTGGAATAAAAGTCCATTATTTAAATCTTTATATGAAAAAAAAAACCATAAATATGGGGTAAAAAAAACCTCATTCACTTTAGTCATATCAATACAATTTATATTATTATTGTCAGAATATTTTTTTTTTTTTCTTTCCTTATCTTGATATTTAAAGTTTAGCTTTCTTTTACATTAAAATATTTTTTTTTATATAACGTCATCGTCAGATAGATGTGTACAATTGTTGCTGTTTTTAATTTACAAGTAGTTCTCTTTTTTCCAAGCTAACACTTCTAAAATTTTATAGAAATAGTCTGACACCACGAAAATTCAATCTTGAAAATATACATACCATTCAATACATTTGTGATGCACCCATGGGCAAAATTGCAATTTTGGATATGACAGACACATTTACTTTGGCAAAAAAGTCCAAAAGTTGGAAAAGGGCACTTTATTTCGCAATGTCGACCAATAAACCCTTCCGGGCACTCTGTGCCGAAAAAAAGTTTAATTAAATATCATACATGTACTTGATTCATTTTTATAATTTACAGTCCACATATATACAATACATCTATGTTTTGTAAATGAACTGTCCTTAACAGAATCTCTAACATTTTAATTATCTAGATTTTTCAAAATAACGTTCGACATTTTAAATCGAAAATAATGAACATATTGATTGAACTCTATGAAGTCATTTTTTTAAAGCAAATCAGCACTGTCAGTTAAAGAAAAATAAATGAATAAATCAATAAATAATTTTGAAGAAATAAGTAAATGTAAGTAACTTACTAACACAAGTTTTGGTTTTGTTGTCCAGAGAATATCCAGAGCAGCAATCAAATGGGCTAGTTCTGAAATATAGATAAAACATGTTGTTTACAAATTCCTTACTGATTATAAATCTTACTTTTAAGCATAATTGAAAAATAAAGTTATCATAAGAAGAATACCCTTTGCAAGGTTTTTGAGACTCTGGACTGCTTGTTACAAAAACTATAAGATACAAAAGCAAAAAGATATATTTTATTCTCTTTTCCTTCATTTTTGGTGTTCAATATCCAACTAAAAGAGTTCTCTCTTAGTTCAAATATTTCCTTTTAAACATTGTGGAATGAATGATATCGTAAATCTCTATCTTTCCTGTGTGAAATACTCATTGTTATTAATTAACAACAGGAAGAAATATCCAAAGAAAAACAGGAAACTATCAAATATGTTTCATATATTTTTTTTCTTTTTTATACATAATTATTAAACATTATATAATTAATTGAAAATTTTATTCTCGGATGTATATTTGGAACTTCATATCTAAATAAGGCATATTATATACGCTCCATTAAAAGATATAAACACTTGTAATTTAAGAAATCAAAAAAAAAAATTTTAATCAGAAAATTCTTTTACACTGTATACATGTATTTAGCCCTAGTGTCGTTATACATGATGAACTTTGAACAGACTTGGCGGAAAAGTATGACGTTTTATGTTGTACTGAGTAAGAAAGGTCTATGAAATGCAGCTGTAGTAAATGCCCTTAAAATTCAGCACAATTTAAATATATTTTTCCCCCCTTATCTCAG